>NW_024583168.1:41666-119502 GCF_018398535.1 Haplochromis burtoni | reverse complement strand
TGTGTGTGTGTGTGTGTGTGTGTGTGTGTGTGTGTGTGTTCTGGATGTTTATGTGCATCATGCAAGCTGCGAATACACACATTTCTGACAAAATGCAACCTTTTTTTAGATTGAAATTTAATCTCCTTAAATTATCCAGATTCTAATGAAGAAGAGAGGAACTCAGCCAAACTCTTGACATGAGCTCATAAATTCAAGATAGCATCTGAATGAGACTAAATCATTCAAAAATACCTGCTAGTGTTCCATTTAAGGTCAGTAATCCATATTATCTCGAGTGTGTTTGAATATCACTTTATCCTGTCTCTGTGTCATCTATCTCCATTTACTCAGAAAGTATTCAAATACCTCAGCAAACACACCACACTGTGGCATCTTCCTGTTCTTTAACAGTCAGCCAGACATGCGCAGCTTGGACAATAGTCCACTTGTAATAAGATTAACCACGTCTACAGTGGCAGGTTGTACTTTTAAAAAGATTTTTTTTACAGCATTGTGCCCGAGACGGTCCACCCATCCATCCTATCCTGTGCACATACCCAGAGAACCAGTCTGGCACGAACATTAATTTGGACTCAAGGAAGAACTGATTCAATTTCGGTGATTTAGATCAAGGTCACTCTGACCTCATGTCAGTTCAATTTGTGGATGTGATATCTCAAGGATACTTTGATAATATTTCACCACATCTGGCACAAATGTCCGCTTGGAGTAGAAAACAAGCTAAAAAGAATTTGTTTTTTTTAATGTTTTTTAGTTTCTGCAATTCTGCTTGTCTACATTTTCTTTTAACGCTCACGTTAATTAACAGAAGCCAACTGTGATAACCTGAAAGGTGATTAAACTGTTATAAAAACTGGTACCTGTCTTAGTTGTGAGAGCACAGTTGAGACCAAAGTTATTTTTGGTTAGGGTCCGGGAAGGAATTTGCTCACTGGCAGTCTTCACAGCAGCAGAAATGCACACAGATGTGTGTGCGCGCGCGTGCGTGTGTTCAGTACTGAAGCCGTGCCAGGGTGTAATTTTCCATTTGGCTGCTGGACAGAAAGATGCAGGTTGGCTAGACAATCTACTTATTGTGGTAAACACACACACATGACAGCATGGAGATCTGTGCTATTATGTAGCTTTCACAAGTTTGTTTTGGCATAAAGCACAACCCCAAACTAAATACACTGCTTTGACATACCCCAATAGCAGTGCACTTAACACAGGAAGGGAAGGATATCTCTGACATAGACGTTATTGCTCCCACGGATCTCTATCTGCCTCTCTTCCTCTGGAACACTTACTCTCATTCCATCTAAGTTTCCTTTCTCTCCCATCTCTTTGCAATCTGTTGCTACTCTTCCCTCTGTTCCCTTTTCTCCATCTGCCCTTCTCTGATCTCCTGCTGCTGTCTGAGCATCAAAGGTATTCAAGAGGTTTGCCATCTCACCTTCCTCCCCACAGATCCCTTCATCTTCTTCAAACAGAGGGAAGTGCAAAGGCTAACTGTGGGTTTCAGAGCATCTTTGTATTGCTCTACATCTCACGCTTGCTTCTCTGTCCCGGTCTTTGCTATTAGCAAAGTATCTGACAGAAGTGTTCTGGGTATAGAAAAGGTTGATCCTCAGATTGGACTTGTATGACCTTAAATCTCAGCTCTAAGAGTCTCAGTTTTTTTTGTTTGCTGGAGTGACAAGAGTTGTAGCTTCACAACCTTCAGAATTTTAGAGTAAAAGGACGCCTGCTTTGGTAAATGCTTTGTAAAATGTTGTTGTGAGGAACAGTAATAGTTATAGTACTTTGATTTTATTATTTTAAAATACTGCAGAATTTGCTTAAACAAATGGATGACTGCTAAAGTGTGCTTAAAGCATGAAGATATTGACCAATGTGTACAGGCTGTACTGCCTCCAAATACTGATATAGGATGGTAACGATGAGCACTTTCACTGTTTCCTTGCGCAGGCAATATTATCTTAGCTATTATGTTAAATCAAATAGATGTCTTTTATGTTCTGGGTCAAACTGACCCCTGTAATTTAATTTAATCCCACCTTTAATTGAAACTGTTACCCAAATTTACTATTCCAAACGTTAATTAAAAATACACGAATTAGGATATTGTTATTTACTGGGTTAGAACTCTTTCCCTCCGGTCATGCTGACCTCTGCTCTGAAGCTTTTCTATTCTTGGCCTTCCACTATTTTGATTGTGATCTGAAAAACTGTTGGCGAAGGACACAAGCATTCAGTCTGTTGTGTTAAATGCTGCCCATTTACACTTTTGGTGTAAATGATTGACAAGCATAACACTATAACCACCCACCAAAACAAACAAACTCATTTATTCAGACTTGAAAAAGAGGGTAGGTTTTAAAAGGCAAGTAAAAACAAATCAGGGTGAAAAACTGAAACAAAAAACATGTTAACATTTAGATGCAGTCCTCTGACCTTCTAACGTGGACACTACAGCTCTTTAAAAGGCTACACAGTCTCCTCACTTCCAGTACTCTCACTGACGGTGTTTCCAGGACTGATGCCTAAAGACTCTTTTGTGTAAAACTGAGACACCAGCAGCCTCTGACAGACTGGCAGGATTTGACACACTGATATAAGATGAATTTGCAGATCCCAACGTTTACAAAGCAGTTTCTGTTTTCAGGATCTAGATCATTCAACCCGAGGATTAATTTAAGCAGCACAAACATGTTTTAAATGATCTCCAACAATGAGCCTAAAACACCTAGCTTGAAATGCTCGAAACATTATGTATACCAATGAGACAAGTCTATAGAGTCCCGCTATCCATCAAATGAAAAGAAATTGCTCCACAGTAATTTTTCACATTACATTACAAATAATTGATTGATTGATCAACTTTGTTTTTCTTTCAAAAAAAAAACTTTTGCACTATCTGACATCCCCACGCTGGAGTTGTTTCTATATTATTGTAATAATTTTAGTCCAAGATCAACATTACAACCAATGACCTATGATGTCATCTTAGCACTCAGTCAGCATTAGCCAAGAAGTTAGCTAAGACGATTACAAACTATCACAAGCGAACCAACACGAGTAACTTAAGTCTGGTTAACTGGAAGCCTAACTTGATAATATATTTACTGTATTGTACAATACTGTACAATTTGTACAATATAATAAAAACAATGCTGTACAAATTAATAAAGAAAAAACACTTGAAATCCTGATAATTTGTTCCAGGAGAGATTTTTATATAAAGAAAGCCATTTTTCCCCTTTTTCCTCACATTACAAAGCTATGATATCACAACAACAGGGCCGGTCAGCTGTAGTGTTGATCCTGGACCAATATGAATGTGACGATGCAGGAAAAGTCACAAGGCCAACCTTTTTAAAGGAAAAACCAAAATAAAGGTCTTAAAAAGCTCTTTACTGACTCTACGGGAGTCAGTAATGCTCTCTGACATGTTCAGTTTAGTTATGATGTGGTTATATGATTTACAGTTTTTTCAAACTCATGATATGGTTCAGTGAGCCTCACGTTCAGTAGACTGAGGCATTTTCCATATTGGAAGAGATCATTTCCATCAGGAAAGAAGTGTTAGGATCAACCTCTGATCATTAGGCTAGAAGCCATGCCACCATAAAGGCATAAACGCATAACAGACCCACCAGTTATCCTCACTGTAAGGCTCAGGTTTCAGGTTTCTTCAGTCATCGCCTGTATGCAGATTTACTTTATAAATCTGCAGTTTGTATTCAGATCTCACGGCAGCAGGTTTGGATTTCTGGATTTTCAAATTGAGAAACCTGCTATGATATCGTCTGGTTTGAGGTGCTGAATTGTCCATCTCCTCGTGACTCTATACAAGTGTGTAAGAGGATCCTGGCAGCTGCTGTTTACAGTTTAAATACACACCCACATGATGTATGTTTGAGTTTGCTGACTATACTGTATGATCACCTGCTTTTGTGGTGATGAACAAACAAAATTGTTATTACTGTGAGAGAGAGGGAGAGTTAAATTTCAAATCCTTTAGATCCTTTAGATTGTTCCCTGTTTAGCCTTCATCTGTGGTGCAGGCTCTACTGCACCTGAGAAACATTGTTTTGTGCTTAGTAAAAAAGCAACACAATAGTGAAAGTACTGCTAATATTAGTATATTTACGTATGTATTTGTGAAGGATTATATGGAATTACAGGACATTTTGCACTAACACTAAATCCCCTTGGGTATGACACTGAAAAGGGCCCAAAGGCCTAGACCTTACATGCTACATCAACATCCACAAACCCACACATATACACACAGCCCACACACAGCACTCTGACCTTTACCCTAAACCCATTCCTCATCTCTCTGCAAAAGCAAACCAAGTGAATGGCCTCGCTAAAGGCTTTTTAATAGACTGCTTTGTGTGAGGAAATCTGTGGGTGACGAGTGGGGCGGGGGCGGAGGTCCCCAGGGAGACACAGGCAGGGAGAGACGGAAGGACAGCGAGAATAGCTCGCTGAAAAACCATGTGGGCAATTGGTGTTTGCTGGACTATTGATTCTTAAACATATTTAAACACCTTATTTAAATACAAAAAAATCGCAGTTGCATCTGTGACATTTCCTAAAAAGTAATTGGCTGAAGGCGCAGATATCAATTTTACAGTGCTGATGAAGACCAAATAACTAATTACGTCGAGTCCCACTGAAGATTTGAGTTTTTTCAGGCGTCAGCTAAAGGATTTGAACCTCACATTTCTCTCCCACCCTATAATCATGGCAGCCAGGAAAGCTTTCCATTTGCTGCTCGGTACATTCGCGGCTGTGTTTGCATCAAACCCTCATTTTGTTTCAATTTGGTTTCCATTCTCAGAGATTATACAACATTCAGGCTTTAGAGGGGTTTGAAATAGCTTGAATTATCTCCTCCTAAATGCACCCACACATGCAGTGAATACCCTTTCTGGAAAAGAGTATGTTGGATCATGTTAAATGAAATAAGAGCAAATCCACATTTGTATTTATACTGTACTCTTATTTATTAATTATATTTACAGTAGAGTCTTTAAGCGCTGACAAAAAATAAATAAATAAAACTATTCAAATGGAATCCATGCTGTTAATAAGATGTGCAAGGGCATGAAACCAATCCCTTAGTCACAGAGTTTTCAGAAAATTTTAAATCGTGTGAATTAATCTTCCACCAAGTACTTAAGTTTTTAGCACACATGGTACCACAGAGTCTAGCCACTTAAGAGACCATCCAATTTTCCATGCAGAAGACAGAATTGTTTTCAGATTTTGCTTTTACTTTCATTTCTGACCTCTTATTTTCATTTGCTTTTTTTGTTTGTTTTAATTCATCACCCTTTTCATTACCATCTGCATCGGTGACAGAGGTGAAAACAGCAGAGAATATTTGGCTATAGTCTCAATTCTTGATGTCCTGAGTTGTCCAATAGAGTTCAATGGAAGTCCCTCAGCTTCTGAAACTGATGATGTACTCTGTGCAATAAAATGTGCTCTAAGGAAGTTCTGTCCAAGTGTAACTTTAACTGTTTTTACTGTGATCTATACATGAGATATAAGAAATACCAGTTGGGACGTCATCTGTAATACTGTCTGGTTCTGGTGAGACAAACTCAAGTATTTCATTAGTGTGTTAGCACTAATTAGTAGACATGTCTATCTGTGTGTTAAACGCTTCCAGTTTTTTGGACGCTGCTTGAAAACTGAACTTGCTAACCATTGCTGATAGATTAGCTCTGCACTTGTTTATCAAAAGAAGTAATTATACTGTAAGTAAATGTAAGTACTGTGCAAGTAATTATATCTTCATGTGTTTTACAGGAAAGAAGAAATTCAAATTCAAATTCAAATTTTATTTGTCACGTACACAGTCATACACAGTACAATATGTAGTGAAATGCTTGGACAACTGCTCGTGACCTAAAGAAAACAAAAAAGGAAAGGCTATGAATAAGATAGGAAATAAATATGAAAAATTAAAAAGGGTAAATTTAACTAGGAAGGAATAAAATATAAATTAAGGTTAAAAATGAAATAACTGTACAACACAAATTAGAATGAAGGGTAAATTTAACTGGGAAGAATAAGATAAAATATATAAATTAAAGTTGAAAATAAAATAACTGTACAACAAAATACACAATATAGAACTATATAAGAATGTATGAAGAAATCTAAATATAAATAAATATATACACAATAACAGCAGCTGTACAAGTATTAACCGGAAATGAAGAATATAGTGACCAGTGTTGTGCAAAAACAAAGTCCAGAAAGTCCAGTGTGTGTGTAAGAACCATATGTGTGGGTCAGTACTGTGTGGTGGTGTGATTGAGAGACCGTATCGCCTGCGGGAAGAAGCTCCTCCTCAGTCTCTCTGTGTTGGTCTTCAGGGAGCGGAATCGCTTTCCTGACCTCAGCAGAGAGAACAGTCTGTTGTTGGGATGGCTGAGGTCCTTCACGATCTTCCTGGCCTTGGTCCAGCACCGCCTGCTGTAGATTGAGTGCAGGTCAGGGAGCTCGGAGCGGATGGTGCGCTCAGCTGACCGCACAACCCTCTGTAGAGCTCGTCTGTCCTGCATGGTGCTGTTCCCGAACCAGGTTAAGATGTTTCCCGCCAGGATGCTCTCTATGGTGCACGAGTAAAAGTTCCTGAGCACCTTGGAGGGCAGTTGGAAGTCTCTCAAGCGTCTGAGGTGGTAGAGACGCTGACGGGCCTTTTTCACCACGGTGTTGATGTGACAGGACCATGACAGGTCCTGCGTGATGTGAACTCCGAGGTATTTGAAGCTGTCCACTCTCTCCACTGGGCACTCGTTGATGACGGGGGTCTGGTAGTTCCTCTCCTGCTTAGTGCTGAAGTCCACTATCAGCTCCTTTGTCTTACTGACGTTTAGAAGGAGGTTGTTCCTCTGGCACCAGTTCTCCAGATTCCTAATCTCCTTCAGGTAGGCCGTCTCATTGTTATCAGAGATCAGGCCCACCACCAAATGATTACATTGTAAGTACAGTTAAGTAGTGCATAAGTAATTTTACCAGGAAGTTACACAAGAAAAAGTACAGTGTACTTACGATGTAGGATGTTTGTTTTTCTACAAAATTACCATGAAATTGCAGAGTACTTAAAGTTACTTATGCAGTACCTAAAATGACTACTTAAACAATAATCTCCTTTCCTGAATAATTTTGCACTATATAATTGCTATATTACTTACACACTACTTAAATGTACTCGTTTTCTGTTAAAACCTTAAATAAATACAATTACAGTGTAATTTCACATAAAATACATTTAAATTCTGCTTATAATACGGCTTGCACCTAAGGACATTTTTTTCTATGTAGTTAAAGTGTTACCAAACAAATAACATGATGAGGACTAATGTTGAGGTTTGAGTGCAATGGGTGATGTCATGGTGGGTAATCCAAGGCTAGTTGTCCAGTCTGTAGTATGGACCTAATGGCCATAATGTTATTTTCAGTAATACTGTATGATTGATATTCTGGGAAAAGTCTTAACCCCAAAACGTGACAAAAAAATAAACTTTTGCCTTTCGTTACAAGACCCATGTTACATGTTTTACACCAAATTTTTTCCTCTTTCTTTTTTTGTGGGTGGTTCCAAGCTGGATGCCACAGTTTTGGGTCAGAACAAGGTGACATGTTTGCCATAGCTGTGTACTCCGGTCCCCTCTCCACTGCAGCGTATGAATGAAGACATTTATTACAACAGAGACACAGAGGATTAGCAGAGAGCTTAAACCATTCTCATGGTAATGCACAGAGCTGGGAGTGCGCAGATAAACACAAACACTCACCTTATCAAAACACCCAGACCTGAGAGACTACTCCTTAACAGCACCGACGGAGTGGCTGAGAGACCCTGACAGGAAACAGGAAACCGAGAGAACAACCTAAGTTAGCTGAAGCAGATTATTCAGGGAAAAAAAAGTCAAACAATGAAGTCATTCATTTCATATTGCACTTTAACGCAAAAGGCATGACTTCATTGTCTAAGCCAACACATAAAAAAAAAAACAAAAAAAAAAAACTTTCATACAGGCCTCAGTTTGGTCTCACAGAATCAGACGCTTAAATCTTAAATTTGATGTTGCTGCCTAACGTATTTAAATGGGGCGCGTGAATGTGTCACTGTAATACTGTTTAAGTAATCAATCAGTGCATGAGTCATGAGTATTACTGTATAAAACACGAATATCCAGAAGGTCTGCTATTACTGAATAATGTAATGCAAATCTGTGCAATGTGTGTGAGTTGTGAACATTGTGTAGCTGCTGCCGAGTCGTCAGGCACAGACTTTTTACCTCTGAAGCTTTTTAAGAGGGCAGCCTAATGTTTGATACATATATTATAGTCATGTAATGAGCTCCAGCACCTTATGTACAGGCAATCCATTATATCTGATGTCTAGTATTGACCCATAAGAGCAGGAAAAACTTATTTTTCTCTGAATGATGGCTAATAATTCAAGTTAGTGAAATGTGATTTTTGCAGTAAATTGAATATTTTTGAATATGACACCTTTGGATGACAATAATCAGACTTGTGAAGATGTTCATGTTGTGAATTACGGATTTAGATTTTCAAAATGAATTAATTCACCAAGAAAACCATATACACCAATGAGGAATGGGTGTTTCTGGTTAAACTAACCTTCAGATCGCTCTACTGTCTAATGACTGACTCCTTCTCGAGTTCTATTGTGGTCTGTGCAAAGAAAGACAATGTGAAAGACAAACGCAGCAGGGAAGAAAGTAATCTGTCACGGCATCCTACCCGCTCGAGGCGGTCCACCGCTCTCACTTATATCTTCTCAACATTGTAGTGAGACAACAATCTCAGCCACTAAAACCACGAGGCTCCAAATCTTCCATTTTGGCTCCTTTGAGAGAAGACGGGCCAGCAGCTGAGCTCTGTGGATTTTTATAAACCGCTTTTGAATAGACTCTACCTCTTTGAATGTTGCATTAAGATTCATCCAGGTTTCATGGAGCCTTAAAATACTGCTAAAGCAAGCATAACATAAATGAGCAAGATTTTCAGAGCGTATGTGGTTAGAACTAATTATTAGTGTGTAGGAATAACACGACCAAAGGATTTAGGACCAAGTCAAACGCAAACCTCAAGCTGTTCGAGAACAGGCCAAGTGTAATCTCTATAATAAGTCCTTCGCGTTTAATCAAGCTAAGAGTTTTTAAGTGTCATCTTCACTGTTTTAACACTGACTGATATGCTTTTTTCTCTCTCTCTCTACACACACTTTCACCAAAAACAATTTAAAAAAGTGCAGGTGTCAAAAAAGCTAGCACCCAAAAATTCTCCAAAGATGGAACCACTAACACCAGCGGCTGCAGTAAGGGGATACTGCTAGAAATGAACCAAAGATCTGTTAATGCAGCACTCAGACACGGTGTGAGAATCCTGATAAAAATATGTACCCACTTTTTTCCCCCCAGTTGCCCTAATCCTCTTTCATACAAACTGCAGTGCTCGTGACATCACATGGGTGATGGCTGCAGTGATGTAGTAGATATAGACAGCATGCTTTCTAATGAAAGTACCAAGATAAGTCGCAGATGTTTCAAAGACTGACGTCATTTAACAAAACAAATAAGTGTTTGGGGGCTAAAGTACGACGCCAATACTTTTAACTTATAAAAGCAGCTTATGTAGGGGACAGCAGTGTGCCATGAGATGAATCATCATCAATCTGAAAAATCTGAACACATTTTAATGATCACTAAATCACTCTTCTAGTATCGATCCAATACCATAGTTGTTATTGAAACTATCGATATTTGGATTGATCTGTCGATCCCTAATAAACTGACTCATTCTGTTTAGTATGAAAGTGTAGTAAGGGTCAAGGTTAAATTCTCTGACAGTGGTGTGGTGTCATGGGACAGACTCAGTGTGACCCTTGTAGGCATGTGTAATACCAGTGTTTTACCTTGATGGATGATTTCTGCTAAACTGACTTCACTAAAAAAAGAAGTTTTTCTTTTTTCTAATCAATGGTTCAGTATCACACAGTATCTAAACCTATATCAGAAACTATCAGTGCCAACCACTTGAGCCCCTTGGAAGCTTCATGTGACATTTATTGAAGCAATCTAAAATATTACTTTCATGCAATGAATTGTTACACAGGGATGGTTTGAAATTGTGTGCATTTTAAAACGTGTTTTTTTTCTAATCTTTTTGAGCATTTTTGATTGGTCATCTGAAAAACACACAATCACAATCTAAACCCAAAATTTCTCTCTTTTTTAAAATTCGCCCTCTATAGGATGAGCCTTTAACTTTTGCTGTGTGCCACCACCATATGATTTTTTTATTTAGACACATGTTGTTCTTCCTCCCTCCCTCCTCTCCTTGCCTCTGACTGCCAGTCTTCCACGCAGTGACAGAGATGTAGCTTCCAGATCTCTCCCCTGCCACCTCTGATTAAGGCCGCTGTGAGCGAGACACACCTGTACAGCTGATGGGAGACAATGCCGCTGCTTCCTCCTAGAGATTGATTTTCTCCATTAAAACGGGCCCTTTGTCTAAAAACCCTGCACCCTCTTTGTTATGCTAAAGAGAAGATGGAAGATTTCCAATTCAATTTGGGCTGAGCCGAGGGCCGGTCAGCTATATGGGCCTCCATTGTCCTGGCTGAGCCCGCTGGGACAACGCTAGCGTCTCCCAAACGCCAATTAAGCTGGACGGAGAAACGGACGAGGGATAATTGACAGGCAGGAGAAAGGCAGCCTCTTCCTCTCTGTTTCATCATTGAAAAAGAAAATCAAAGACACAGCAAAGGAGAGGAGGAGAGAAGTGAGGGATGAGAGGAAGGGAACAGTAATAACCTGTAATATGTTGCCCACAGCAAATTACATGAAGTGTTTTGCTCACGTACATGAAATGGGCACCAACAGAGCAGAGACAAACACAATGAGGGCCGTGATTAAGAAGAAAGTTGGAGGATGTTCATGAAAAGTAGCAATGTGGGGGGAGAATGGATCGAAATGTCAAGCACTGAGAATAGACAGCTGAGTTAAAGTACTTGTATGCACGCTGTATGCACACTTTAACCTTTTAGGTTGAATTCTGCTGTTTTAATAAACAAGATTCCCAATCACAAGAAAACAATTTTATCAATGATCCTAAGTGAAAATTCGACCTGGTCATTGTTATAATAACTCATGTATCATCATCATAGCTACTGTACCTCAAAGATGAATATACCACATAAACAAATTATTTAAGAAATGTAGAGCACACAGTGAGGACTTATGAGAAATACATTTTCTTTCTGGTGTTGGATTGAGTAGTTTAAGCTAATAATAACACAATGATTTGGGCTGAGAATCTGAGCTTATCAAAGACTAACCCTATCTGCTGAACTAATAGGTAAAAGTTATTATAAATCTGGACACCCTGTTCATCTAGGACAGGGATGTTAAAATAATTTTGCATTGTGGGCCATATACGAGCCAGACCAGACAAACTCCCCTTTTCTGTCAATGTATAGAAGTCTAACTACACATTTCATTCCTGAGATATCTTACGATAAGTAAAAGAAATGCAATTTCAACAGCAGGTCTTATCTTTTTTAGACATGATAAAGAAATGCTGCTGTAGTAAATGTAAGACATCCATCAGCACGACTCTTTGGACTTAAACTGTAACAAATAAATGTGTAAAATTACAGGAAAAGTTTTGCTTGTTTGTTGCCCAAAATGTCCTGTAATTATAAAACAGAGGTTTTGTTAATTGACAGAACATTGTCTTCTTACTGTGGGTCCACTGTAAAAATCTGAGATTTCTAGATTGTAAAGAAAAGACTGGAACTTTCTTTCATTTTAATGTTCATCTACTGGTGATGGGGGAGGTTGTCATGATGAACAAAAGCTTAAAAGCTAAATAAATAAATAAATAAAATCACATTTTGGCCAGATTGTAGTCCTTATTTTGGCCCCCAGGCCTTATATCTGACACATATTTGATCTAGGAGTAGAAGTATACAGATTCAAAAGTAGTAGTTTCTAATTCAAGATCATCACATTATGCTGTGTTTATGATGGTCTTGGCACCAAACATATTTATAGCTGTTAAATACATTAAAGCAACGGTCCCCAACCTTTTTTGCGCCACGGACCGGTTTATGCCCGACAATATTTTCACGGACCGGCCTTTAAGGTGTTGCGGATAAATACAACAAAATAAAACTAGTACCGGTACTGAAAAAAAAGAAGATTTATTCATAACACATGGGAAAAGACCCAGGAAAACCAAGTTAACGCTAAAAATGATAACAAATTAACGCTAAAAACCGATAAAAACCCTGAAAACCATACATTTCACCTCTGAGCCTCATCGCAGCCCGGTACCAAACGATACCGGTCCGTGGCCCGGGGATTGGGGACCGCTGCATCAAAGGGTTTTGTCTTTTTACATCTCATTTTCTTGATCACCCTTCTTTTCGTTTGGTGATTTGTGTAGATGTCTAATTGATCTCAGAAAACTGGACAAAAAATTTTCGCTGTCAAGACAATCTGCGTCTTAAACTCGTACCCTACAATGTAAGTAAGAGTTGCTCTTGAAGTGTGGATTGTAAGAGATTCTTAAGCTTGATTGATTGATTGATTGATTGATTGAATCTTTATTTTGAACATGTTGAAAAAGTATAACAAAAAATAGAATTAAAAGAGACAAATGAACAAAGCAAACAAAAGGAAAACGAGCAACCACAACTCCAAATAACGTCCATGTTCAAAAAGGAGCAGGAAGAAGCATAAGCTTATTTAATCCCACCCCTTTTCCACTATCTAGTATCAATAGACTACAGAAATACCTCCTTGCAATTACATTATATGTTATGTGTAATTTTTTTTTTTAAAATATATACACATATATGTTTCTATCTATCCATACATACGTATATACACACATACGCACATATACACATTTTCAACCATTAACATATAGGATACAAATATAATATATATATATATATATATATATATATATATATACTCCAAAACCTATATCGCTACAGTATATACACATACATATATATAATATATATATATATATATATATATTATATAATAAACTAAATATATATATATACCCATACCAACATAACCCGTGCATCGCACACACATGAAAATATTAGACAAGAACACCCTATCAAATCTCTACCTTTCCCTGTACCCTGTAAAAACCATATCCTTAAACCGCTTTTTAAACTGCGCCATGCTTGGACATTGCTTCATATCTTTACTTAGTCTGTTCCACAGCTTCACTCCACACACAGAGATGCAAAAACTTTTTAATGTTGTACGGATACGAGGATGTTTTAAATTTAATTCCCCCCTCAAATTGTATCCCCGTTCCCTTTTAGAAAACATTTTTAGAATATTGTCAGGAAGCAGGTTATTTATTGCTTTATATATAATTTGTGCTGTGAGAAAATGAACCAGATCTGTGAATTTTAGAATTTTTGATTTTAAGAATAGTGGATTTGTATGATCTCTGTAACCAGTTTTATGGATTATCCTTATGGCCCTTTTTTGTAATATAAAGATTGATGATAGCGAACATTTGTAAGTATTGCCCCAAACCTCTGCACAGTAATTCAAATACGGTGCAATCAGGGAACAATAGAGAATGTGGAGTGATTTGTGGTCCAGAATGTGTTTTACTTTACTCAAGATTGAGACACTTCTTGAAATTTTGTTATGTATATGATTTATATGAGACTTCCAGTTTAATTTATCATCTATAATCACACCAAGAAACTTATGTTCAAGTACTCTTTCAATTTCCACACCATCTACATGAATCTGCACTTGTGCATTTCTAAGGGAATTCCCAAATAAGATAATTTTAGTTTTACTTAGATTTAGCGATAGTTTGTTCCTGTTAAACCATTTTTTAATTTTGCACATTTCTGAAGTAATTGTATCCAGCAGCTCCTTTAGATTCCCCCCAGAACAAAAAATATTTGTGTCATCTGCAAATAATACTAATTTTAATATATCAGATGCCTTACAAATATCATTTATATAAATAATAAATAATTTTGGACCCAGTACAGAGCCTTGTGGAACACCACAAGCAATGTCCAAGCATGATGAGGAATGGACACCCAGCTTCACAAATTGTTTCCTGTCACTTAAATAATTTTTCACCCATTGCAGTACAACCCCCCTAATCCCGTACCGTTCCAGTTTATTAATTAATATGTCATGATTGATTGTGTCGAATGCTTTCTTGAGATCCAGAAATACTCCAGCTGCATACTGTTTCTGATCTATAGCATTCGTAAAGCTGATTGCTGCTTGTTATAATATCACTAGTCCAGCAGACTGTTCAAGACAAGGTTAAAACATATGCAGGGGTTTAAGGAAAGGTAAACTAGGCAGAAGGTTCGACTGAATAGTCTGTTTTGCTAACTGAGTGAAGTGACCCAGAAGCAGGATGCACTGAAGCAAAGGAGATAATTCCCACATATAAAACCAAATAACACGGCACTCAACTCTTCATGAAAATGATCAGAGGTGGCAAAGTGGTACAGATCTTGAAAACGGTCCTAAGTGTGTTTTCCATTTAGATAACCTGCTGATATGTTTTGAATTTTCAGCAACGGGCTGGTAAAGCCAAAGCTAAACTCTTCACTTGAACAAATGCTATTAATTTAATAATAATAATAATGATTGGATTTATATAGCGCTTTTCAAGGCACCCAAAGCGCTTTACAATGCCACTATTCATTCACTCTCGCATTCACACACTGGTGGAGGCAGCTACGGTTGTAGCCACAGCTGCCCTGGGGCAGACTGACAGAAGCGAGGCTGCCATATCACGCCATCGGCCCCTCTGGCCAACACCAGTAGGCGGTAGGGTAAAGTGTCTTGCCCAAGGACACAACGACCAGGACAGAGAGCCCGGGATCGAACCGGCGACCTTCCGGTTACAGATACGCTTCCCAACCCCCTGAGCCACGGTCGCCCCTAATGTCAACTCATACAAGCTCTCTAAATCAAGTTTAGAGAAAATCGACTTATTTCATTTTATTTTTTAATTGTTTTTTTTGTTCCAACCTTTGTAATGAAGTCATCTTTTTTTTTCTCTTTTCAAATGTTTTAGTTTCTATGACCTTCATGAAACAGCGTTAGGAACATCAAGAAGTTTAGTATTAGTGCAGTTGGACACCACAGATCTTCTTTTCCCAACTCTTTAGAAATTCTCTTTTACACCCTCCTTGACTTCAGAACATCTTCCACAAGGAAAAATGATTAGGAAAAAGAGGTACAGTAGGAGGTAGTTTTGAACTATCGAACCATATCCAAAGAACTACTGAGACACTACCGTGTGTCTGAAAACATTTTAAAAGCTGACTCAACTTGAGACAGCACTTTGCTGCAGAATGAGTGTATAAACAACTTGACTTTGAATCTTAAAGTTAAGATTTTATGAGCAGTTTTACAGCAGGGGTCCTAGTGACCCAAAACCAGGATCTCGTAGGTAAAAGTCTGCCATGCCTGAATCTTACTTAGACGCTCCTCTTCTGGGCAGCCATTGGCTTCCACTCTCGTCTCATTATACTTTGAAAATACATTACTGTAGCTGACTGTTGAAACTTATTTCACATTGTGCAATCAATAACATGCATACTGAGCCAGCATTAATTTAATAGATGGCATATTATGTCTATATGGTGAAGCCACATTGCATTCCTTATAGTGAATCTCAAATTAATTTTGAAGGTTTTAACTTGAAGCTCAAATGAATTATTTAGAAAGTTGAACATCTCAGTTTTCCAAAGGAAATGATAAAAAAAATGATTTTAACTAAAGTCGCTGTCATTCAAACAAACACACAGCAGCAAACACACTAGCTGAAAGCATAACTCTACTAGAGGTGAGCGGATTGATCCAAATATTGACACTATTGATAACAATGGGTCGATGCTGAACTACGAAAAATGTCTGAAACTTTTTGTGTTGACTGTCGCCTTTCTTTTATTTAAGGCCTGTAGCACACTTAAACAGACGCTGATCCAAAGTGCTTTAGAGACCGGCACAATTACATTCCAGGTCTCAAAAAAAATGATAGGTGTGTTTTGTTGTGTTAGCTAATTATTTTGGAAAGTTGGGTTTATAAGTTTAAAGTATTGGTAATGTTATTTGTATTGACAGAAATGGCCCTGTATTTACTTGTTGCAGGATTGATACCAAAATTTGTAGCATTGCGCGGCACTATGTCCTCTCAAGTATCAGGAAGACACATCTCTATACTATTAAAACATATTAGTGCTTTTCTTATTTTGTAAACCTCATTATTTTGTCAGAATGGCTGATACACATCTGCATATCCCCCCTAAAAAATAAAAATGAAAAACTATGAAAAATAGTCCTTCCTTTTTTTTACGTTTTCCTCTTTCTACATTTTATACTCAGTTACATTGTGTTAATTTAGAAAAATTATCTTGCTGCAGAAAAGTGTGTTTTTGTTATCGTCACTTTCGTGTCTAGAAGTAAGAAAGCAAGTCTCCGTTTCAGGAGAACTGCTTTCATGTGTAAAACGGGAGCTGAGAGGCTTGATTTAAACGAAAAAGGTTTGAGTTCTTTTTTTCAAAAGTGATTCCAGTGATACAGACACAAAGGATGAACAGTACCTGCTCCTCTCCGTTTTACCACTGAGAGCTGTGTGAATGTGCACAATAACTGAGACACATTCAAACTGCCTATTTTAGATCACGTTTAATTTTATTTATGTTTTGAATAGGTCTGTTTGAGCTACGGGCTTGTATATAGCATCATTAGTTATGATATCATTTTGGAGTAAACATGTCTTTGAATTATATAAGTCATAGATTGCATGGCAGGAAACAGGCTTTCAGGAGGAATGACACACAAAAAATGAAAAACGTTGAGCAACTATGATCCTAAAAATCTTACTCGCCTGTATTCAGATATATGCATCTATATGTACAGTAAATATCTGAAGGGAAACAGCTTGTAGCTACTTGTAAAAACCATCCTTTCTTCACTTTCTTACCCCCCCCCCACACACACACACACACACACACTCACACACAATTTTTAGCGCTCTTTCTCCCGTCCTCTAATTGCAATGTCTCTCGCTCCTTCTCTCTATCCCTCCCTCCCCCTTTCACTCTCTCTCCCTCTCGCTGCTGGCTTGTGACAGACGGCCTAATAGGATTTAATAAGCCCCATTTGCATGTCAGCCTTTTAGATTTTCTGTAAGAAAGAAAGGTGATGGGAGGGATAGGGGTGGATGGAGGGGGAGGGAGAGAAGGAGGGATAGTTTGGAGGAATAGAAATAAAAGAGCAAAGGAAGGAGCAAAAGAAGGGAGCGTGAGGATAAACGGGTTGGTTTAAGGACTTTTTCCCCCCTTTTTTTAATGAAGTTTATAAAGCTATTAAACAAATTGGTTTAAAACAGTGCTCGATTGGCTTTATCTTTAAACATGTAATATCATGCTTTCACCTTTTTTTCTATTATTATTTCTTTAAATCAGAGTGTGAGCTGAAAACTCGTTCCACTGTTTAACATCAGCAATAATTGTTAATCTCTCTTTTTTATACAATGGTTAACACACGTGAAACAACAAAGATTTTGCTGTAAATTCAATATTCAGCCTGATCCTACAGTTTCACGTCCCTTCTGCTAAGTGGCTTTTGTGCTTTTGTTTGGATTGTGTTTGTCATTTAGTGCAAATGTGCACAAAGGACAGCAGCAGAAAGTCAAGATTCTCAAAAACGGATCACAGGATGATGAGTCATCCAGGTATTACTTGACAATCAAATGTCATCATGTTGGAAGAGCTTATTGTTTCCACTCATACTCCAAAGCCCAATCATTTGTTTGGTTTTTGGTTTTTTTTTCAAGTGCTTAAAACATCCCATTTGTAGCACCATGACTTTAAAGAGTGACTGTTGTCACACTGAAGCAAAGGCCGAGGTAGCACCGTGATGTTCGGCCTTATTGAAGAGGAGGCCGGGGCGGATGTTTTGACGTAAATCTAGATAAGATTGCATCTTGTTTCCACCAGCGTCATGCTTTTTTTCATTCTTCCTCTTCAGTTTTGTGACAGGTGATGATGTGACATCCTCTCCGTGCTTTGGGGCCTAGTTTGAAACATTAAAATGAATCTTGGAGAATATTTGCTGTGCATATTTAAGATAACGTGCAAACATGCTTCTTTTACAGGACGTAGACGATGCAACACGAGATTTTCACATGACACAGAGCTGAAGGTATGCTTCATGATGTTTGAGATTTATTATAGTAAACTGTGCACACACATGGCTTTATAAATCTAGCGAAAGGAGTGGTGCACCTTTTTGCTTTAGTTTGAATTCTGCATCTAAACGTACCCACAGCCACAGATGCCGATCAAGAGCCTAATGAGGGGGAAAATGACTTCTCAAATTTGCTGAATAAGTTTCAAGAAGCAAATACAAACACAGATTTACGGTACAGTTTATGATTTTATGCTGGCCCTGACACAAATATTTACTCAAAGCACAGGTTGTGAGAGACACACACAGACCGTCGTTCTCTAAGGATTATTATTTTTGAAAAAAGAAGAAAAAAAAGAGTCCAGCCAAAAACCAGAAGTGTTGCGTACACATCTCCACATGCTCTCTCACACTCGGTAATCCGCATGTTGGTAGCTGTTGTTTATTGCCGTGTAATGGGATCAGGATGAGGCAGCGCTGATATCGGAGCAAACATCTCTCTCTCTCTCTCTCTCTCTCCCTCACACACACACACACACACACGCACACACAACTGCTGATCAAACATATCCCAGGAAACATTGTGATCCAGGAGAAACGAGAGGGCTAATCCTTTTAGCCCTCTAAGAAGTCTCTCCCTCTCTTGCTCTCTTTCTCTCTCCAAAACCATTCTTTATCTTTCTCTCTCTGTCGTTCTTTCTTCCTCATTTTTGGTCAACAACATTTTTCCTCTCTCTCTCTCTCTCTTTCTGTCTCTCTGCCACTTTTACCAGCAAGAACCCAGTTAAGGGGAGAGAAAGAGAGCGAGCGAGAGTGAGAGAGCGCTACTGAGCTAAATATACACACCAGTGTGTGTATCTATGTGTTAAGAGGAGATTGATCTGCTTGGTTTGCTGAGAGATTAGGCCTGATAAATCCTCCTTTTAAACCAAACGATCCTTCGTCAGCCTCCTTCCACCTACACTCTGCATCCGTCTGTCTGTGCACATTCCTTCATGTCTCCACATTTATCTCCATCAAACGCTGGAAGTTTAGTTCGAGCTGTTCTGAAGTTCTGAAATGTAAATGTGGCCCTGTTACTGGATCTGTTATATGCTAGATGATGTAATTAAGCCTTTTTGTTTGCTCCAACAGTTTTACACTGGATGATTTGTACACTGTAAAATAATGGGAAATCTTGAGTTTCATTTCATGTCTACTGTGTTAATGGCTCCATTAAAGGTTTGTTTTCAATCTTTACATGATAAAATATGAAAAATGAATGAAGCATGTTAGGTTGAGTAATCTGGGGAATCGTGATGTTAGAATACTAAAGATGTACAGATTAGCATCTGGATCCAAAAGTAATAGGATGATGACAGAGTTTGGGTAAATTTGCCTCTGCACACCACCGCAGCTGATATGAAATGAAACACAGTGCAGATCTTCAGCTTCAATTCAAGGAGATTTACACAAACATTGTACTAACTGTTTATGACCAGTTACAGAGCATCGTCATCAGGGTGAAAAATTAAACACACCAATCAGAGAAATAGTAGAAACTTCTCAAAAACACTATTGAGGAAGTAGTGTAAGGCAGTTGCGTTCATGTTGTCTGCTTCATATTCTGACCCTACCAAATCTCAGAAAACTGCAAAAATCAAGACTCATCAGACCAGGAAACGTTTCTCCAGTCTTCCATTGTCCAACCAGTTTCTACCAGGTCCTTGTAGCCTTAGTTTCCTGTTCTTAGCTGATAGCAGTCACACCCATTGTGGTCTTCTGCTGCTGTAGCACATCTACTTTAAGGTCCGATGTCACGTGCTCTTCTTCATATGGTGTTTATTGAGTTATTCTTGTCTTCCTATCAGCTCAAAGCAGTTTGACCATTCTCCTCTGACCTCAAGAACGGCCATTCTTTGTAAACCCTAATGATGGTTGTGCGGGAAACTCGTAGATCAGCAGTTTCTTAACTACTTACCTTTTTTCTCATTATATAAAATAATTATTTAATATAATAAAATAAAACAACAATATGGTACATTTTCTGCAAATTCATTCAATTAATAGTTTATATAGTGAGTTTTATAGAGTTTTTTTTTTTAACATAATAAGTTATTTACTCAAAGATGAATGGTACTCTGTGGTTATTTTCTTCATTTTGTTTGGACCTTCTAGATAAATCTAAGAATGTAAAAATCTGACATATGTATGAAATACAGCATTTTCAAAACAAACAAATAAATAGTTTTAACTGATGAACTCGAGGGCAATACATTGGACCAATTTATACCAATTTTTGATTCTTTGGTACAAACACACTTTGTCCATCCAAATTCTGCATACCACACAACACTGAGGCTCATTGTTAGATGAGGTAATATTGCAGACTCTTTGGGTATAACAACTGCTGTGTGGAGCTTGTCGTGAATAGAATATAACAACCAGAATGGTCATGTCATCATCTACATAATAACATTTCAAATATATTTATTTCCTTTCTTTCCACCTGCAGTGTAAGTGCTTTGATATAATATTGAATTTCTATATCAAAATACTATTTTCTTTTAGCTTGTGTTCAGTGTAATGTCAGTGCAGTCACGTTTTAGAGCTGTGTTTGTCCTGTCGGACGTGATATTGTTTTATTGCTGTTTGTCTTTTTTATTCATCCTGTTAAACTCAAATAATCTTCACTCTAATTGCCGTGTAGCTATTTGACAGCGTACACACATAAAAAAAAAGACAGTATGATTAGTGCATATCACATTCATAGGTTCATGTTAATGCTCACTTCTGCGAGCAGGACATGCTTGTGAAATGTGTGCGTATGTGCGCATGTTTGTGTGTCTTCAAACAGAGCTGTGAGTGCTTAATGAATTTACTTTGCTCTGATTGAAAATTAATTAAAACAGCCTCAAACAGACAGCCGCCCACAGAGAACCACTGGCAACACACTGACAGACAGATTACCACTCTGAGGAGGGAGAGAGGGAGGGAGGGAAGCAGGAGGGAAAAGAGTTTGCAACTATCTGACGCACTTCCTACGACCCTACATGTCATGGATTATAGCAACCTTAGCCTAGCCGTTGGTGTAATTTTTGAATCTGTTTTATCAGTCGTACCGGTAGAACAACAGCAGTCTCAATCACAGACTAGTAGTCTTCTCCCTGGTGAGTTTGTGACAGCTGGTGACATCCAAAGCAATATTTGGCTTCTGATTCCTCTGAACAATGCAGGGAGCAGATTTACATAAATTAAGTTCTGGAATATGTAACTGACAGTTCTAGCCAAATGTGTTGCTATACTGCTTTTGTCCCAGTGGGTTAAACTCTGGATATTCTGGAAGTAGATGGAGCAATGACATTTCAGGATCCTTTATCTCTTTTCTTTCCTTTGTATGGACCATGTTCATCAACAGTGATTTCATCGGTGTTTGAGCCCATCAAGTAATTTTTGTCCTCACTACTGAATCAGGCCTATTTTAATGCAGCGATGGGGTCGGTCACCTCAAGTTAGGGCTGAGAAAAGATCACTGGCGTTCAAGTGTCCCCTTCATTTGCCCCTTCAGGGGCACGCTGACTTTATATACAGCCTCTGCGATGTCATCCAGTCATCTGGACACTCCACTCTGCTCATTAGTGACTTGCCAATCACAAGGTAGCCCGCCCTAAATCAAATGTGGCTTTATCTTCAACTTGCAAGAAAGAAGCAAAGAAAGTTGTAGTTAAAGGTGAAGAAAAGAGTGCAGGCAGGGTGGAGATGAATGTCAGGGGAGATGAAGAAGAGTGAACGAGAAGGTTTTCATGATCACAGGGACAGCTCAGGTTGAGCAGTTTGGAGACTGAGTCAGAGAGGCAAGAGAGGCTGAGATGGCTTGTTAGGGACATGTGCAGAGGAGGGATAGTGGATATACTAGACAAAAGATGTTGCAGATGGAGCTGCCAGGCAGGAGAAAAAGAACAAATATTTGTTATGTAGCGAAGGAGGACAAGTCTGAAGAGGATGCTAGAAATAGAGTGGAGATACAGAAGATGATCCGCTGTGATGACCCCTAAAGGGAGCAGCTAAAAGAAAAGGATGTTGTAATGAAAAATACTAGTAGCTAGTCAATGCGACCGTAAAGTTATTGGGAACGTGAGGTTCTATACAATCTGATTGTTTTTTAATCATATGGGTTTTGTGCTCACCACCAGCCAACCCCTCCGGCGGGGCATTAGAAAGAATCCAGGTTTAAGCCACTTTCATTTCGGCTTCACTTTTCAGACTTGAACGCTACATCCATCTTTTATATACACTTTATAAACACTCACCATATTGCTTCTGAAATCAGAAACGTTTTATACTTCATTGCCTTTAATGAGGTATATGATGCAAAGTGTTTTATTTGTTTGGGTTTTTCTTACTGTTCTTCTCATCCTTTTTTGCCAATTTTGCTGCCACTAGGGTGAAGGGTCGAGGGGGTTTTCCTCATCTGTACAGTATATTCACAGTTATGTTTCTCCCAATGGAAAAAGGCGAGTGTTTTTCCTGCCTTGGGCCTTCTGTGTATACATATACAATGTGAAGGAGCCTTGAAAGGCTTCATTGTCTTCTGGAATGAATTGAAGTTCTGCTTCTGTTACTGTTCTGTTACTATACAAACAGGGTATTACAATGACCCAGTAAAGCTGTTGGGGGGGAGGGGGGGTCACTTTTGTGCCAAGTTTTAAATTTTTGTGTAGTGATCAAACCCATCTGACACAGTGTTATGTTGGCATATTATGTGAACCATTGTACATCTGACTTTGCATCTACACAATTATTGTAAATGTTAATGGTGTTTCTTTCCCGTTTCCCATTTTTACATTTGAGTATAACGGAAACACATTTTTACTCAGCCTTCGAATTAACTGCAGTCACCCCCCTGTGTGTGTGATGCAAGCTGTCTCTGTCCCAGCCCTGAATTAACCCCAATAACATCTAGGTTTTTCACACACCCCTATTGCTGACTGAAGGATTTACACTAATAGAAACATTTTATTTTTCTAAGCAGCGTGTTGCTCGTGTATTCACAAAGATGAATCAGCAGTAATGCGCTCGTTCACAAAGCCCAAGTCACACTCGTAATTCTGAGGAATATCGTTTCTCCACCCCTCGTGTTCAACCCCCTGCGTCTCCACATTAACCATCTCTCCCCGCCTCTCTGTGGAGGCGAGTCTCACCGTTTTAAAGTCCCTGTTCTACGTAATGGGGCATGATCAAAAGCTCCAGGACAGCTACTATAGCAGACTGTGAGGTGAGCCTGCTTCACCATGCCTTTAAACCAACATGGATGACAAGTGATGAGAGGAAAAAATTAAAAAATGAAGTTTAACGCAGCTGAGACAAACTTAACTTTGAAGATAATGTGACTCCGCTAAGTTTTCTAAAAAAGCTAATAAACTGAGTTAGTGGGGAGGTGTTCTATCAAATAAGGAAATATATCAATGTCAACAAGGTGTGAGTGTGTTGTCTGAGTCTGTCGTGTAGTTAAATCAAGTTTATTGTGTTAAATGAAGCCAGACCCCAACTGTTGATGCGTCTGAGCCTCTCTGCTCTGCCTCTGGTTCAGGAAGTGTTAACCGGTCCAGCTCCCTCAAGCACACAATGATGTTAAAGACTAATTGACGCACACTTTAAATAAGTCCTAATTAGAGCACGGCTGGTAATAATTGGGCAGGCGGTCTGAGCACTAATTAGAAGCCCCTAGTGTGTGTCTGTGTGTCTCTGTGTGTGTGTGTTACTATGTGGATGAATGATCTCTACAGGGGGGCTGATAAAGCCCATACTTTCAAGAAGCAGCCAGAGCGAGAGTGAGGGAGTGGGCGAGAGAGGTAGATGGAGTAAAGAGAATGGAGGGGTGGGTGAAGGGGGGGCAAACCTCCATGCCACTTCGCTCTTTTGTGATGGCGTATGGTCTGCGGGTGGCCCGCTCTGCATGGGAAGACTACAGCTGAGGGCAGGTGTGTGTGTGTGTGTGTGTGTGTGTGAGAGAGAGAGAGAGAGAGAGAGAGAGAGCGAGAAATGAACTTACTCCTAACAAGACTAATTGATTCTGTAGCCTCTCTTTATCCATCCCCATCTTCCCCTCACTCACTCCCGCTCTTTTTTTTCTTCCTCTTCTCCCCTCAGCCTCTAATTGTTTATACTGAGAGGCGTCTCGAAAACGGCAATAATAGATTTCCCACCTGCTGCAGGGACACATTAGTAACACACTCAAACGACTTGTTTGCCTCTCTCGGTCTCTCCCTGCTGTTGTCTGCTCATTGTTTACTGCTCCTCCTTTCAGCCGCTGACCCAGGTGTACTGATATCCTCTGGTTCTCGGCCAGGAGGCATACTGAAAATACATCCAGTGCATCACTGTTAGATTTTTATCTCTATGTCATCACATTTCATTAGTCACACTTAAAAAGCAGAGGTTGAATGCAGCCTATGAAGGCCCGATGTGATTATTAAATCCCATATGTAATATGACCCTCAGTAGGATTGGGTGGTCTGGTGCATGTATGGCACTTTTCTAGTATAACTGTGGACTTTTTTTTTTTTTTAACTTCAAGCCTCATTCACTCACATTCATACAAGCACTTTTGTCTATATCTAAGCGCTTTGTCTAACTTGAGGTGACTGACCCCAAAAGATTAGACCGTCAAGATCATCAAGAACACACGTGCAAAGTATTTTCAGCTTGCAGTGCTGTGTTACACTAAATACTGATTTATGCAAGATATATGCTCACATTAACTACGTTTTCATGGAGCCTTAAAAAAAACACCCAACTAAAGATGTACAAAAAGTCTGTCTGTCAAAAGCACAGACTTAAGACTTTATGATGTCAGTAAGTGCAGGTATCCATGATATAGGGAAGCATACACAAAAGCCCCACCAATCTGCTATTCAAACCTTTTGTTTATGAGGGGAAGCCTATCAGAAGAAAGTTGGCTGTCTGGCTACACTAAAACAGGCAGATGGTGCATGAGATGAAACTGAGAAAGCTAGCTTAGCATGATTCCAAGGATAAAAATTAGGAGCTAGAAATGAACATAATGGTTCCCATTTAGGTTCACCAGCTTGCTGAGGCCTTACTGTGTACTTCCCCTCCAGACAAAAGATAAATAAATTCAAGAAACACAATCATATGCATACGACCCTGATTAAATATATTGTGCAGGGTTACACAGCTGTTTAAGGACTGGCTTAATTTTGTGTAGCTCACAAAATGATTAGATTCACTAGAGAAAGTCATAAGATCATATCCGGTGTCCTGTCTCCCTCCCCTGACCCCTCATTGGTTGTGGCTGATGGCTGCTCCACCCTCACCCTGGTTCTGCCTGAGGTTTCTTCCTGTCAAAAGGAATGCATCGTGTGTGATGTTTCCCATTCTAACTTTAGTTTAACATGTTAAGAAATAGTAAAGCAATTATTAAAGATGGGGTTATGTTAATATCTGTGCCAGATTTTATGATAGTCCACAGAGCAACTGTTGAGACAGTTAACTCAGTCTCAGAGTAAAGCTGCAGAAAAGTAGGACTCATCAATCATCTGAGATGTCGAGCAGGGACTGAGGCAGCGGGACCATCGAAGGGAACTAGTTTAAACTTTAAAATAGTTTGAACTTTGATCACAGTGGGTAGGTGATGCACAACATCAAAAGTAGCCCTGCTTGAAAGCTCCACTGTGATTTTGCTGATCAAACCTTGGAACTGAAAGAAGTGTCCTCCTGGCCTGAGACCCAGCAGGATTCATAATTCAGACAGATTTATAATTGAAAATTACTTCAAATACTAATTAATGGCACAGCAGAGCCAATCTAGAATTGGCTGTCTGGTTTGAACATGCCAGCTGTATAGTTGTTGGTCTCTAATAGGTGTTTAATTAAATATCCAGTGGATTAGAGGAATTATGGGCAATTGTCCCTTAACGACCTTTAACAAGGTCTTGATTAGTGTCTTCAGCCATATCCTGTGGCTAAAATGATCCTTCAATTAGTGATGGAAAGCTCATGAAGAGAGCACGTCACATGATGGACAGCAAGAATGAGATTTTAAAGCCATCACTTTAAAATGAGAGAAAGAAAAGAAAGTTTAGATGGACAGTGATGGATGCGTGTGTTGAAGTGCTGCATTTGAGGATTGTGGCTGCTTTTTGTTGTTTGGTTTCCTCAGGTAGTCTGTAGGTGAGCTAAAAATACATATTTTTTTAAAAAAAAGACTGATCAAACACACCCACGCAGATTAATGGTCCCACTACATCAAGCTACATTCAGAAAGGTTAAAAAAAAAACCTCAAAAGCTGTTGTTTTTTATAATCTGCTCCAATATGTCAGTGATATTCTTAATGCCTGAGAGCCAGTTTTATATTTAAAAAAAACATGTTTTTATTTGGCCATGTAATTTTTGAAGTGTGCTCCGCAAAGGGAGGCCTCTCGCCTTTTGTTAGGAAATGTGGAATGGACACGGGGGACAAATTGTGAAACAGTTTCAATTTGGATATTTTTCAGGACAATAGGTTTTTTGTCCACATGCCACCTGTGTAAGTCATGTGTTTGTTAGTCTATAAACAACTTAAAACCAGTTGTTCAAAAGACTGCTTTTCATTGATTCTGGCGGGTTGTATTTCCAAAATTTCTCAGGCACATTGTGAGAAATAAATGGCAGAATGTGAGACCTGCTGAAAAACGGGTTCGCGATTTTTAGTAAGAATTTTTAGCTCTGGTGTTGTGGATTTCTTATGTTATTATGAAAAAAAAACAACTTCAACAGCCAAGATCTGCCAGAGAAAAGATCAGCCAAGATCAATAACCCAGAACCGCACAGTTATTACAGTTTTTTCTGAATGCTTAAACCCTAACTGGGATTCTTATAGTACAATTTCTAAAACTATTAGTACTTATAGCAAAACCACTCACTGAGTTTGCAAAACTAAAAGCACAAACACTGCTTTGCACTTAGTTTGCCATTTTGTAGCACACACTTTGCAAACCTGTAGCTACAATCCACTGCACAGCACTCTTTTTGCAGAACTGTAAACACAACGCACTGCTTTACACTCAATTCCCAAATGATCAACGCATTCCTAGCAAAACTATACACATTTACGGCCATTATTTACACTATTTTGCCAACTGTCTGGCACACTGTCACATGTGAAAACTTTTTTAGATAATTAGTTCACTTTGCAATCAGCCCAAGCACTATAATACAGGTAAGCTCTGTGTGTGGAGTACAATGGAGGGAGCAGGAAGAGTGAGAAGTAGAAGAGGCCGAGCAAGAGGACGTGGAGGTGAAGTAGTAGGATGAAGAGGACGACAAGGACAAGGAGGAACAAGAGGAGCAAGAGGAGAATGAGGAGGGGGGAGAGGAAGGGTAAGAAGAGTAAGAAATAGAATTGCTGATGACATCAGAGCTACAATAGTGGACCATGTAATCAACCATGGAATGACCCTGAGGGAAGCTGGCCAACGGGTCCAGCCTAACTCGAGCCGCTACACTGTAGCAAGCATCATAAGGACATTTTGAAATGAGAATCGGTGAGTACAGTCACTTTGCACTAAGATTTGTAGCACTGCCATATGCCAATGAGAAACACAATACCATAGATGTAAAAATACTGAAGTTGTTACTTTACAGAATTGCTAGATGACCAGATGCTGGGGCAGAGGAAGCATGTTCACTGCAGACCAAGAAACCCATATAGTCAATATGGCGATTGCAAATAATCCTATACTTGGAAATAAACACTTGTGTTTGCTTTGATGTGTGTAAATAAACACCAGTACTTGAAGTTTGGATCCCTCCATGTTTACAGACCTATGACAAAAGTATGAGCTCAAACTGACATAGCCTACCTTGTGCACAGAGAAAGCAAAAGCCAGATGTGTTTTTTATTCATACCATCAGCGTTTAGTTGGTGCATTGTGTGCTTATTAATATGATGGCTTGTGTTAACTGTTGGATACGAAAATACCATTTTTACAAAGGTGTGGAGAGTTAAGCAAGGGTTATTCGCTTTTACAAGGAAACTACAATATTTTGCTGATTGGGTGAAGAGTTTTCTTATTTGTGTGAAGAGTTTTGCAAAAATAGCCAATAGTTACAAAAAATTTGCTTAAGCCATCAGAAAAAACTGTAATCATTAATTAGTTATGACCAGTTTGTGAATGACAGGAATCATGATAACTATATTCTCGACATTTTTTAGGTATGATTTAAGGCATAGAAAGTTCAGATCTGTCATGTACTGTCCGCATTCAGCAGAAGTTTGTGCTGCTTTTTAGTATTTAAAACATCACTACAGCTAGATACACAACCTCTTTCCAGATCACGTTGTTACATTTAAAAATAAAAGCGCTACCTCTCAAACACTCGCTATAGTTCCCAGCCTCTTGTACAGAAAACTGAAGCCAGTGTGGAAAAAAGTATTTTTGGCCTCTATAGCTAAAATGTTTCCTGTCTGCATTAAAAAGGTATCATCTTTCTGAAACTTACTTTTTTGCATAGTGTTAAAGCTCAAAGCTCAGGTGTGACTGGCAGGTGCCAGCACAGAACAATGCAGCTGACAGCTAGGCCTCACCTCTGCCAGCTGGATCACTGGTGTGGACGTGTTGATTGTGTTTGTGCTGCTAAGGCACTAATATTCTTTCTTGCTGCAAGTTACAGCCCACCCAGGAAATCCGTGCTCCTTTTTCAAGCAGGGGCATGTGTCTGTGCATTGCACCCACAAAGTTAGCGCTAACTCTTGAGTCTTAGATGATAACGGAGCCCTTCAACCTATATCATTAAAAGAAACAATGACGAGGCTTCAAAATGCCAGATGATGTCCATCTTAAATATACAGTCTGTTTCCATGCATAACCTCTAATGCAATGCAGTATTAAAAGTATTATACACACAACTGTGAGTGCTGTTGTTCTCGTTAATATAATTCATAGGCTGACTTTTTTTTTTTTACCACACATCACAAAGGAGTACAAAGGGCTCTGTAAATTTCACTATACCCAAAGAAAATAGCCTTTGGGGGCTTTAACAGAGAACAGCATATCTGAAGCTGTGATGTACTTGAATGCACTGACACATGTTGCATGCACACGTGTGTGTTTGTGTCCATATTTCATGACACTGATACTGACAGGAAGATTTCCCTAGCCTCTGCAGCCTTGGCAGACATATGATTGCTGTAGATCTTCCATCATACACTTGCACGTGCGCGCACACACACCCACACACACACTCATACACACACTGGCTGGATGGAGATAGGAAGGTGGCTGACATTTGTGGTTCCTCGGGTGAGGACATGGCCTTTTCTACTCATTTCTCTTGGCCAATCACCCAGACTGAAAGGGGAAAGAAAGATAAGGCCTTTTGTTTGGCCTGACAATGTCCTACTGATACTGCCATGGGAGACCATTCAGTGTGTGAGACAGTGTGTGCGCGTGGGTGTGTGTGTTGGGTCTATCCCACCCTTTTAAGACAGGAAACCCCTCTGAGAAGACATTATTACAGGAGAGCATTTGCCATCAGAGCCACCTTCTTTTAAGTCTAACACGCCATCACAGACATACAGTTATATGGTTTAAATGCCACAGATTTTGTCTTACAGCTGCTCTGTCTCTAAGAATTTGTGCTCTTGTGCAACAATCAGCCCTACAATATGGACTGAATAATCAGCACAAGGGCCACATGCATCCTAGCATTAGAAATAGTTTGTACAGTTCTGGAAAAAGCATGTACAGTAAATGCCCAGTGAATTGGGACTGGACCTGATATGTAAATGTGCCTGTCTCTAAAACACTTGGCCAACTCTGTTGTTTAAATGTGCTAACTGGCTATAAATAAGCATGACAGTCAACAAGAAAGGTTCATACATTTTTCATAGTGCATGTTTGAGGTATATTTTTTCCATTTAAAAAAAGAATTAATGCAACACAATTCAGTGGGCTATATACTAAACTTGAGAATAGAAACAAATTATTAATCGAATACCACCAGTGTTATCGGTCTGGTTGATATTTGGATTGATTGACTGATTTAAAAAGCTTGACACAAGTTACAACATCCCAGGTAGGCATCCTAATTTTATTATTTTATTAGATTGTGTTGGCTGATAAAAAGCGAAAAGGTTGGGTTAGTTTAGTTATTGTTAAAGTGTGAAGCAGTCTAAAATTGCAGGGGAAACACAGCCCATGTGGCTTCTTGGCTTATGTTTGACTTCTGTTGTGTCACTGTGTATTATGCTGTGTCTTTACTTTGCACTGTAATGCTGCTGCTGGCATCTTGTGGCAACTGATTCACACTTAGCTGTAGTGTCATCAGTGACAGTGGCTTATTAGAAGAGAAGGGAAAACTCCCTTCATTTGAGTTGCAGTAATAAATGCCTGGAAGATGCAATCAGTGACAGAATATGGTTTAGTTTTTGTTTTTGTCACAAATGTGATTATCACGACTTTCCTTAAAATATGGTGATATAATGTTGAGGCTCTATCAGCCACCACTGATAACCGCTAAAGCAGAATGTACGTGAAACTGAGTTGTCCAAACGCAGCCACGAGCCTTTTCCATCTCGTACCAGCATGCATGAATGCACTGTTCACTGCTGAACAGTGACAGCAGCTCGGTGGTGACAGCACTGTATGATGTGTGAACAATGTTGTTCTGATCTGAATGATTTCCCTGCAGTCACAAATGCTTTATATTTCTGACATTCGGACTCAGCGCGTACAAGGTATCATGTGAGCAGCAGACATATGGACAGCTAACAGTTTTGGCTCAATACCCCGACTACCAGACTACTACTTCACATCCTTGAGACGCCATGCTGGCCTGATGTCGTCCCATATCATTAGGCAGCTAGATCTTACACTGTTACCAGTAAATGGTGTTAAGATAGTGTCAGGTGGGAAGGGGGAGTGCACTCATTTAAGGATATTGCTCCCAGAAAAAGGGGCAGCAGCAGCCAAATGCAGGAGGATTGATAATTTTGTCAAATTGCCGGCAGCACTTTGAGGTCTTACCGTCAGCTGTCGAACATCTTAAAGAAGATTCTGGTATAATATATGAAACCATCTTCATAATGTATCAAAATTGAATGGCTGGAATACCACTTAAGGTAGTGGTGGTGTAATTGGTACTCAAAAATCTTAATAGTATCATATATCTTGGGCTGGGCTTTTAAAAGGATCTATTGTGTGATCCTGCCTTGATCTCTCCCTCGCTTCCTTGCTCACATACACACTCATGGGATAATGCATTCAAGCCATCATTTCATCTTGGAATTCCCAAGCGTATCGGGACACCACATGCTATAATGATCCTCTGTAAATGGCTTGGTTGGACCGCTAACTTGTGTAAATAGTGCAGGGAGATACTAATGTACTATCTTGTAATAGGGGGGAAATTACCTGCCTATTACAGCTAGACCCTCCGAGAGGGGAGGAAAGGGGGAGGAAGGAGCTGAAAAAATGATGAATGATGGGAAAGAGAAAAAGAGAGGATGATGACACTGATGAAAAAGATGAAACGGAAGCTGAGAAGCAATTGAATGCGTATAGGTCTCCGTTCTGTGTGTGAGCAAACTTTTTAACAGTAAGAAAAATCAAAAGAAAGCAGCTGATTGGTCAAAACCAAACAAATTATAAAACAACACCGGGCCCCATCTCCCATACTTTCTCTTCTTTATACTTAGGAATTTTTGTCCACAAGAAATTGAGATTTTGAAAATGTGGCTGATTTATCCAAATAAAGCTTTTTAAAGCAAGCATCCAAGGTCAGAACACCACAGTCCTTCTGTTACTTACCGGTGGCACTGATGTCGCTGCTGTGTTTAAAACATGATGTTATTTCTCCCTGAAGAAATGTTAAAATCTAATATTTGCTTGTGGGCAGATTGCTTTTGGCTGAAAATTAAGGTTCAAGCACAGGTTGTGCTGTGCTTTTTTACTTTTGACTTGCAACAGACCTTCTCAATCAATTTAAATGAAAATGAAAAGGGGAAAAAAGTAGCATTTATAAAGACACTAAATTATAATAAAGATTGTAGCTGCATTGTTGAACCTCATAATCCAGATTATCATGAACAATCAATACAAAACAAGTGTGGGACAGAGACAGCCAAACAACAGCAGGAAATGGAAATTTCCAACACTAATTATGCAGTAGTATTTGTTACAGCTCCTGAAAATCTCAAAAGCCACCTTCAAAAGACTAGAAATCTGCACCCACCATAATTGGGTACGTAGAAAAGATTTACAAGGTACAATAAAAGAAAAATCTGCAACTCAGCCCATTGCTTTGCTTTGATATAGTACATTATCTTTTATGCCCCATTATGTACCTTTTCTTTCTGATCAACAGCAAATCTGCAACTTCCCCATCTGCCTCAACTTTACACAGACAGCAAACATCAACTTCAGTGTCAAACCCAACAGATTACAAAACAATCACTGAGGATCATCACTGATGATGGGAGCAGGGTCTGACTATAGTCCAAACACCAGGCCATATGGCAAATTGGGCGACGTCGTGTAAGATGTCTGTAGCCTCTGCGTCATTTTCGGCAAAGATGGCGCTGTCATCTGCGAACATCAATTTAGTTGCAGATTGGTCTTCAGTGAAACAGACAGTGGCCATTGGTCAAAAGCCGGCTTGGTCTTCTCCGCTTGACTGCTTATGATGCTTTTTTAGGTGCGACTGAATGATTTTCATAAAGACCTTACCAGCAATGGAAAGAAGGCTAATTCCACGATAGTTCTTGCATTCACGGGTGTTGCCTTTCTTCTGAAGTGGGATGAGAGAATAGTCTCTCGTCTGTTCTCCAGATCTATTGAATTAGTCCATGAAGTCGAGAAAGGAGGATGTTTCCTCCAGTTTTGATTGCCTCTGCAATGAATTGGTCCAGCCCGGGTGATATCCCATTCTCTAGCGCATGGACTGCATGTTTGACTTCTTCAGTTGTTGGTCTGGCATCTGACATCGGTGCATGTCATGCGCCAACCACTGTTGTTACCATGATATTACTAGGGTATTATATGGTTATGACCTTTCAGGTGCCCCTGATAGGTCAAATGCACTGGAACCTAAGAAAATGTCAGGAAATAGAAAAATGCTGTAAAAGCACACAAAACAAAACAAAAGTAGAGAAAAATCTTTTTGAGGAGACAATAACCTGAAGGAACAGCTGTGGAAGTGACAAGCTAACAGTAAACAGCTAACAGCAAACATGTATCTACAGCATTATATGACTTATGTGCAGTGTAGGGACTAACACCTTATTAAGTAACGCGTTACAGTAACTACGTTATTATTGTGGTAACGAACACGGTAACGCTAACTTAATCATTACTGGGATTTAGATAGGGTCGTTATTCATTACTTCTTGTGGTGGCTATCGCGGAGCTTCCACAGATTCAGTAACATTAGCAAGTGGTGGAGGCCAGCAGGTGGATGAGGGAAAGGGGAGGCAGGAGGAGAAGAGACCCGAGGCGGCCGCTTGTCCGAGTGTCAGGTGTACTGAAGTTATGACCTGCAGTCTATCTGGGTCAGATATAAACCAAGTTAAGGTGTAGTTTATTTTCGTTATGCTGACTTTTTCGTACTGGGTACTAGCTAGCGAGTTTCTATACAGCTGGGTGGTGCTATGATGTTACTGATGTTGAACTTTATTTTGTTCATAAGGTTAATTATTAGAGTTGCCAACCGTCCCCTAAAAAACGGAATCGTCTGATATTCAGAGAAAATATTACGCGTTTCGTATTGAGGTGAAAAGGAATGCAGTTTGTCCCGTACTTCAGCTACAATGAAAAAGACACACAGCTGCAGTTATTCTGTCATTACGCTGCACATCTGCCTTTATGATTTTTCCTATAATGGTGGGCCGGTCTCTAGTCAAAACGCCCGGGCCGATTTCTTGTCTCAGTTCAACCCTGTATGCAGCTCATCTGCAGTCTGGTGTTTCCTACATCTTCTTACATATTCGGAAGGCAGAATTTGCAAGTTCTGAGTACAATCGAAGCACCGCGACTGCAGTTTTCGTGTTGGATGTAAAAAGTGCACATGACGCTGTGACGTAGGCTAGAATCATGGCGGCGGTCAACGACGGTCCAGGCGTGGGATTTCTCTCGTGGAAATATGCGCATTATGTTTTCCTTTATATTGGTAGGTGGCACAGTGCACTTGTGGCAAGTAAGCAAGCTAGAAGACTGGCAATCTTGCTGGGTATCCAGTTACAGAAGCAACACATTAACAAGAGAATTCTGAGTAAAACCAAAGTTACTTTCCCTAGTAACTAGTTACTTTAAAAGTAACGAGTAACTTGAAGTAACTGAGTTACTTTTGATAGAAGTAACTAGTAATGTAACTAAGTTACTGATTTAAAGTAACTCACCCAACACTGCTTATGTGATAGAAAAACACATTACCTCACATCTTTTTCTCCCTCAGAACACTGACAAATGCCTCAGTGCAATCCTCCACATCTTTAGGTTTCAGTCACTTTCACAGCTGTCTGGTCGCATTATTACGTCCCTAAAAACACTTCCGTTGTGTTTTAATCAACTTCTGTTGTGTTTTAATCAACTTCTTTTGTGTTTTGTGTATTTTTGCATCACTGTTCTACTTGTTTGTGGTTGCGGTGTATTTGACCTTTGAGGAACAGAACTTTCATGAAGCAATCTAAAAATGCCAAGTTTGCTTACAGCTCCACCCAAAGGTACTACATATATGGAGAAATCTTTACCATTAAAGCCCACAAAGTCAGCATCTGTTAAAAAAACAAAACACTTTTAGCTCTAATGGTGCTTTTTCTCATTTTAGATGTATTAAATTATGCACTACTATAAAACAAGCCTTGGTCTTTATGCTTTACTTTTAGCTTTTGGGTGTTTAAAGTCCAGCTCTAAGGGAGGATCTATTGACTCAGAGTATTGGTCGAAAAAATATTTGCGAATGTTAGCTCCTGTAGAGGGTCTATAAGTGTTAATTAAACAGCTGTAAAGAGCCATTCATGATGTTTTGGTTAATTTGGGTCTCATTCTCGAAACAACATGCCATGCCTAATGAATCTCCTTTTCTAATCTGGATTTTGTTTGCTGACAAAAATCCAGTCTTTATAATGCCAGCACTATGTTTTGTCATGCGTGTTTACAGAAATTAATTGAAAACCTTTGGAGAGTTGGTTGTAATGCGCACTAATTTCCTTCAGCTATTGGTGAAGGATAAATTGGCAAACACTCGCATAATGTGTTCATGTGAATAGACAGTTTAGATCGCTGTTTGTTAACAATATTTGTTTGCTTAGTTATTGTATTCATGGAGACAAATATGAGGCATGTCTTTTTATGCTGCTTCATTTCTTGTTAGTTGTTTGCTATTATGATAACAAGGATCCATTTGATGTCAGCAGGCCTTTTATCTTCAAATGAGCCATTTAAATGTCATTACTGTAGGGCTGCCTCTGTGGTGTGTGTGTGTGTTACATTTTTTACAAGGCCCATTCATGTCTTGTCATTTTTCCTACAATGCGAAATTACTAGCATTCACTCTCTGCTGCTGCAACAGTAACAATATTCACTTTTAAATATTTTTTTTTTCATTGTGACATAAATTCAAGCTTTTGTCCATTTTACTCTCCTCAGTTCTTTACTATATAAGCAATGGGCCATAGCATAATGACGCAGGAAATTAGAATCATTATTCACTAATTCAATAGCTTCCTTTTGAGATTTTTAGAGTTGGACATAATCTGTTTTTGAGTTTCCCTTTCATCTTTTCAAAACAGTGGAAAGCTAATAGAAATTTTCAGTAGATTATTCTGGTTATTATCTTTCCACCAGAGCTGGTCTAACAGTCAGTGAGTAGTCATGCTAAAAACTGTTTATGTTATTATGTTGTTTGCAGGATTTTGGTAGGTGGGGGAACCCTAAGACTGGGTGTAGCGGCGAGCATGGGAAAAAGAATTACTCTGAAATAAGTCAGGACAAACTGTGTTGTGAGCTTCAGCATATTTTTCTTTATGTAGTGACTGTGATCAGGTGACGTGTGCTGCTGCTTCACATTCACCGCTCTTTGTGGATTTATCCAACTAAAATATAAACAGATGTTTCATGAGCTATATGCTTGATTTCCAACCCCCACACAGAACAAAGCTAATATAAGAAGTAGAATTCTGTGAGTAAATCAACATCATTACTACAAATATCAGTTGATGTCTGCTACCCTACCAGTCCAACACAGTGCATCACTGTCTTCTTCTTCACAGTACTAAACAGCCTGCATTAAACTGTCTAATATGTTCATACAACCTTAGAATAATACAAACTTAATGTACTTCAGTTTTGTTTGCAAGATGTTTAATAAAATTTATTTAGCAAACCATCATGTACAGCTCAAATATCTGACTCAAAATGCATTTAGGACATTATATATAAGTGCTAGAACGTTAATCTGGAACACTTAAATTCCTGGTTGTTTGGCTCTTATTTACATTTTTAAGATATACTTTTCCTATTACTTGTATTTGCAGAGAAAACCTACCGGTTATTCATGTTGGTTCAGCTCAGATACATTTTATAACAAGAACAACAACTGCTGCATTTTTCCAACCATCTAATGACACATTTATTACTAAATTACTCTACAGTGAAGCCGAAAATACTAGAAATATGGGCTAGTAACATGTAACCTTAATGCCTGATTAAAAGCTACTTAGTTAGCTAGCAACTAGCTGTTAGCTAATTGCTCTCAAAGTAGTTTGGTAGCAAGCAATTAATGGCATATCGTGCTAGCAGGTAATTAATGTCCATTATGATAAGATGTGTTCAGTGTTTTAAACTCATAGTGGAATACATTCACAAGAATAACATTCACAAGAATAAAATTTAACTGAGGAGTTATACTGCAGTTCAAAACTGCATTAGAGTACTTGAGTAAATGTATTTATTTAGTTACTTCCACACTGCATGATTACTGATGAGCTCAGGGCACCTGACAGTGCTCACTACTTCACTGGCTTCATGTCTTGCAGTGCTCTAACCTTCACAGAAAGATTGCCGTCTCTCTCTTTGCTGGAGCGGCAGACAAGCTATAGGGCAGCCCTCCCAGTGCACTACTGGTAATTTAGGAAATCCTTACTGGCAGGTTGAAATGACAAGGCCACTGTCTTTGCGTCTGTGCTCTGTAATTTGCTTGTTTTCCACTTCGCCATAGAGCTGACGCACTGCAGGAGCAGGCAAGCCAAAGAGCGTTTTTCTCTCTTTTTCTCTCTCTTACTATCTCGTTCCCTTGCTCACTCGCCCATTTGCTCGGTTTATGCTCTCTTCTATTGTTGTCATTGTGTTATTCAGCTCAGCTCTGCGGCCTCCCGAGTTAAAAAGAAAAACACGGGCCAAAAACACCACAGAAATCAGAGCCTAATGTCTCACAGTGACGAAAAAAGACTGAATGATTGAAAATGCAGCACTCTGTCGGTTTTCCGAGTTTAAAATATGAATGCTGCCTGTACGGTATGTAAAGAATTGAGGATGATTCAACTGACTGTTCATCATTCATCCTCCTTTGATTGTAATCTAAATTAAAAGGTGCCAAAATATCAAAAGCTAGCTTCATTTTCCCATTTTGTGTAATTGTAAAAGATTTCTAAAAATAGCCTGTTTTGTCAACAGAACACCCAAATAGGGGAACACGTTTAAAAATTTTTTTGTGTATGCCCCCAAAGTGATATGACTATAGTTTGATAGAGTAGTCTGTTACAGTTATTTTTACTAAACTGAATATAAAATCCAGTTGTTACATGAATATAGTGAATATGTAGAAAATGTTTTATACCCTAAAGCTGCAACTCTAACCGAAATCTCTATTAGTAGTAGTGTATTAGTATGTAGATGTGGGTTATTTGTTTTGCAACTTTATACAGTACAGAGCCCTAATAGTGCCCAAAATTGATTTTAAACAAAAAAAAACCCTTATAGTAAACACTTACAGCTTTAAGGAACCATATTGTACATTTTTATGGTATAATACTGTATTTTTCTTTTGATAATTGCAAAGACTAATATAAATGTAAAAGTTCAAATTTAGAAGTGTTTAGAAGTGTACGCCACCATTTTTTCCTTATACTTTGAATCTTTTACATGTTTGATGTGGTTTCCAGGATTTGCACAGCTCAGATTTTTGAAAGTCTGGCTAGCATGTGTTAAAATGTCAAATACAGCAGCATATCAGTAACCTTGGCGTGATTAGGGGAATTGTCACAATGCTGCTGATAGTTCACAAAAGAGAAGAATCCGAATCCAAAGTGTAGTTATGTTAAGCAGTGATACTGCTCATGGAGATTGCAGTAGGAAAGGCAGTCAAACAGCTGACAGTATCACACTGGAAGCCTCATATTCTCTATGGCATTGTACACTACTTTTCTTTTCACAGTAAGAAACTGTAAAATAACAGTAACAAGCTAAAAAAGCGATATTCTAGTAAATTACTGTAATCTAACAGTGAGAGTTCATTGTTATTACAGGAATGCAGTTTTAGCCCCTAAAGTATTGAGATGAATACCTGCCTGTAACTATATACAGTTTTTGCATTTGTATCCATTTGAATTTGTCCCTAAATTAAACTTCTGAATTGCAGCAGTTTGGAAAAAAGGAGCGTTGGATACAGGCTTCACTCGTGTACGTACAGTACTCTGTGTGTCTCTGAGTGTGTGTATCAAAAGAACTTTGACAAACAGCTCCCCTGTTTACCATGGCGACGCCGTGGCCTGTGTTCTCTCGTCTCTACGGTAACCGTGGCCCTGAGCTCTCTTATTGGCTGAGCCACTGAACTCCCAGCAAGAGACAAAGGAGAAGGACCTGGCGCTGGTAATTTCTTATCACCAAATCCCATTAGGCTCAGGGTTTTTCAGTTTTTTTTCATTAACCCACACAAAAGTAAAGTGGAAATCACCATACCCAGTCAGCTCAGCCCCTACTGTGAGGCTGACTAGGCCCCCTAATAACATCGCTCTGCTCTAGCTTGTGCTGTATGAATACAAGAGGCACTTACAAAAGTACGTTAATAGACTCAAAAATGAAAAGCTTTAAAAGAAAAAAAACAGCATCACTTCATTATCGCATTTATCCAGATCGGTTTTGTGAAAAATTATTGTGGAAAAAAATGGAACCACAGCAGATAAAGTTAATAGACCCCAAATTACTTCATTGATACTGTTAATTAATAATAATTAGTTTGTGTCCACAGATAGTCAGTCATTTATTAATCCCAAAAGAAAACTGCTGTGTTCCATCACAGGCTACATTTTAATTGGTATATTTAATCCAAAATGCCAATTTCTTAATTTTAAGTAATATAATCACAGATTCTGTTGTCAGATAAATAATAAATAAATACAAATAATACACATCAGGATCAGTATAGCAGTCTTGGCAGTAACACAGAGCCTGTGTAAATAAAAGGCTTCAGAGGTGCTTTGTTAAGTCGCAGAAAATAATCTCTGCTTGAACTTGAGACTTTAACCTTTTCATGAAAAAGGCCGTTTACCTGGCAGCAAGGCTTTAACAAAAAGATCCAGTTCTTCAGTAGCTCACCTCACAGCAGGATCTAAAAGTCAGGATATCTCTGCTTCTGCTGACACGTTTTTGAACATTGTTTCAGTCCTCCAAATAAATCTGTCACCAGTAAATTCCCAGCATTTCCCATACAGATATTTGACAGATGCAAAGCTGGTTGTTTTACCTGCTGTTATAAATATGCAAGGTAACTTTCTGATTTTTTTTAACATAGTTTATTGCGCGTATCCTAACAACATTAGCAGAAGTGACGAAAGTGAAGAGAATATTCTATGGTGCACACTGTGATTTCTCTCTTTAAGCTGCAGGGTTCAGTTAAGGGGATCTCTGGGCTGTTTGCCTGTGTAGTTTGGTCCATTTGAGCTGATGTGCAAGCTGCTGGTCAGTGCCTGACACTGAAATTCCCCAGCATATGTGATGTCATTTCATAAACTAGCATTTTTCTTTTAAATTTAACTAGGAACATATATTTATTTCTACTCTACATGAAATTTGAAAATCAGGAAAATGGAGATGAAACATATACATATATGTTTATGTATATGTTTCTGTTTCTATGTACTGGGGCTCTTTCAGATTGAATATCTTTTACCATAATGGAGTAGCATAGATATAAATAATTATTATTTATTCTAACCAAACGTGTAAAATTCATCACTGAAACTTCTGCAGTAATTAGATTATAGTTCTACATGCAGTAAAGTGACTAAAGAAAAATTAGGACTTCTTATGGAATTAAAATCTATCACCTTTTTGGGAAAGTACATTCAGAGAAGCTTAGAAAATATGAAAGAAGTACCTGTAGTAATAACCTGTAAACTGGATTTTTTTTTTCCCTTAACGTTTTAGCTTGTCAAGTCTTCATTTCAGCTCAGCACTCCACTTTCATCTTTCACCTGTCACCCTTCCTGCAGCCAACAAACTGAGCGTGCATGTGTTACAGCTCCAGTTCCACTAGATCTGACACCTCTCAGCATACTGAATGGGCCTGATATACCTAAGGCCGTAATCACTGCACGAGTATGTGTGCTGATAGGTGGTGGTTACGTGTATGTGGTGTGTGTCTGTGTGATAATCGCCGCTATGAAGTCGGATTGACAGACAAAAGCCTAATCGCTCCTCAGCTCCAGCAGCCAAACAGCTCAGAGGAAGTATTGACCCAAAAGCACCATAATCCCCTTCACCTAACACGGGCAATTTCATGTAATACCTGTAATAACACACATTCAGCTCAAAGTAGTCATCAAAAGAGCTTTGAGCATCTGATTTTGAGAGGTGAGCTGTTTGAATAAAGGGGACCTGAAGAGTATATCAATCTGTAATAACAACATTGTGGCCTGAACTCACTTTCTTTTCAGTTCGCCTTATCACCACTCCTCTGAATCACTTCACTCATGTTCTCTCACTCACTTTGTGTCTCTCTGTCTAAATGTGTCGCTCATGTTTCTTTACAGTCACTGTACGCAGCCATGCAGAGGTTTTTTTTTTAAGGAAACATATAGAAACTCACACAGTAAAGATAAGCAGTGCACCAAAGGGGGTCATTTTCATTTTCTATTTGTGAACATGTTTGCAAATTCTTGCCTGGAAGTGACATTTTCATTTTCCCTGGTTCCTGTAACAGCATCAATGCTCAGACAAAGAAGTTGCTGAGTTCTATGGAGACCTAGTGGGTACAAATATCAGTAAAAGATCTTTATCTCCTAATCTAATATGATCTAATCCTAGTGATCATTACTGGACTGCCACTAATCAGCTGCTAGGACTGACAGGGAACACTAGATCAAACATTGTGTGATTAATTCCCATTTTAGTTCCTTTCCACCAAAAACTGCTTACTTGTAAAACAAAATGTAATTTTGCCAATAGTAGTTTTCTATATCACCAGTTCCTCAAATCTCACCCTGAGCACATGTTAGACATGAAAGAATCAGAAGAAGCTATGGAGAAAGTTATGCTGCCTGTAACATTGGTAAGCATGTGTCAGTGATGGACTGGGGAGGCATATCCATGGAGTAATGCATAGACCTCTACAAGCTAGGCAACAGCACCCTGACTGCCATTAGGTGTCAGGATGAAATCCTTGGAGCAACTGTCAGACCCTCCGCTGTTGCAGTGGGTCCTGGATTCCTCCTGGTGCACAACAATACCCAGCCTCATTGGGTGAGAGTATCCAGGCATTTCCTGGAAGATGAAAGAATTGATACAGTTTTAGTAGTTTAAGGCTCTGTCCTTAGTCTACTTTTATTTTCAGTATATTTCTTCCCTTCAACCAGATCATTAATAGAGATAATATCACTCACCACAGCTATGCAGATGGCACACAGTTATGTCCCTCCCCCTCAAACAACTCCAGAAGCCTTGATACTGTGTTCACCTGCCTAAATGCTAGCTGTCACATAACTTTACAAAAAAGAGTCATGAGAAAACTACAGTATTAGTAATTCGTAAAATTCCAGTACCCTGGCCTACAGTAAACTTGGTTCATTGATCAAAGCTGTCAAACTGCTAAAAATCTCAGAGTTATTTTAACACCACGCTCTGATTTGATGCTTACATTAAAAAGTGTCCAGTCGTGCCTTTTTAAGATTTAAAAAGGCACGACCAATTAATTTTAAGCATATAATGGCCTAGTTCTTAAGAATTTCTATGACTTATTAATCCCTAATGGGCCTGGGTGCTTACTTGGATTGGTGAGTGGGGTGCTGCTGGTTATTCTGAGGTCTTGGCTAGCAAACAAACCCCAGCAGACTTTTGGTATTAGAGCCCCCATTCAGACCAGAATGGTAACTTCCTTATTATCTTTTCATATCTCTTCTTAAAATGCTTATCATGAAGCTTTCATGAATATTTCATAGTCTGTATTTGCTGCGTTTTTAACTATTTCTTGGATTTAAAAAAAAGTCTTTCTGTGAAGCACATTATTGTTGGGAAAAGTTCTATATAAACAAAGTTTGATGTTGTTATTATTATATTTGCATCATGCATACACACATCCATCATCATCACATCAATTTGCACTCACTCAGACATGGACGCACACTTTTTAGCCTCTGATTTGGTATTCATGTCACACAGATTAATCAAGCTGCTCATCCCATTTGCAGTTCCACACTGATACACACCACTCAGTTTACCTGTACCTATAGGTAGTTGTGCACGTGTTTGTGTGTGCGTCTGTATGAATGGGAGGGTGGGTTGGTGGTGTGCACATGCTTGACAGACAGCGAGAGAAGCCTCTGTCACCAATCTGCATATCTAAATATTAACACTGGACCATCCCTTTAATTTCCTACAGGGGCTGATAACCATCAATCGTTTCCCCCAGCGTCTTTGTCGCTTTCATAGTGTGTGTGTGTGTGTGTGTGTGTGTGTGTGTTTGTGTGTGTGTGTGTGTGTGTGTGTGTGTGTGTGTGGGTGTGTGTGTGTGTTAAAGAGGTTGTTGGCTGAATAATACCATCAGTTTTTTCTCTTGCTCACACACACACACACACTCATATCTTAGCGAGGACATCTAATTGACATAATGCTTCCCCAGCAGCTTACACTGACTTTAACCATCAAAAATGAATGCCTAATCCTAACCCTTAGCCCATACCTACCCATAACCTAACTGTAACCCTGACACTAAAACCACATTTTGAGCCTCAAAACTGCCTTCAAACTCCTGGGGATGAGCATTTTGTCCCCCTAAGTGACTGTTGGACCCCACAAATATAGTGGCATGCCAATTATCTGTCGTCACAAAGATGTATAAACACACGCACGAGAGGGTTGTCAGAAACTAATCGACATGCTATTGATTTACTTTTCTATTTAATGAGTGAAACCATCTGTGAGATATTAAAAGGAATTTTGGAGAGAGAGGAGAAGAGGAGACAGGTCAAATAAGCAACGACAAAACAGATTTGAAAATAACTCTGTTTATTCTTTTCGGGGTGGGAAATATTCTGAATGACATTTTGGTCATTGTGAGGCACTGAAACTCTACACTGAGACATCTGATGACCACGTAGCCATTTCCTGTCTGCTTCACGGGGCTGCAGTCAAAGCTGACACGCCAAGAAACCCCTCTCTCCAGCCCACTCCTGTACCTCTTCACGTAGGACACCAGAGTGCTCCTAAGCAAGCCGAGCGCAATCTCTCCAGCATGTCCTGGGACTGCCCTCTTAAACATCTAGAAGGCATGCAGGAGGGAGGCATCCTAGTCAGATGTAAAAGCCATCTAAACTCCTTTTAACCCTTCCACACATAGTGGTCACTGCAGTGGGCAGCTATTCAAAGGCTGTTTTCTTGTATTTGTGTCAGTGTTGATGGTGTACTTGCACATAAACCACTACATTGGACACTGATGTGTCACTCCATACAACCGTGATGGGTCAGTGAAATGGACAATAGTGCTTATTTTAATCTTTGACATGGTGCCACACTGCATTACATTTTACTCGGGGTCACACATTCAGAAAACTAAACTTCACAGAATGTGATGTGACAGTCTTTCATAGGCTTATATACAGATTAATAACTACCCGTGTGTGTCCGTGTGGTCACAGATTAGTTTAACAGCTCCACAGTGATAATTGTTTCACATTTATTATCTCTGTGTTGGCAAGCAGCCTTGCAGTAGTCTGCATGTACCCACATGTGTGTTTGTGAGTCAAACCACATCGCAAAGAGGCGAATGCTAATCTGCTATCTGCCATTATTCTCCGAGACCTTGAGAGGATGGAGGTAGAGACGAGGGAGTGAGACAGTAGAGGGGGAGAAGTAGAAAATGGCAAGGTTATGAATGAACCTTTTGTTGAGGACGTGTTTGTGTTAGAGTGTATTAGTAGTAGAGAAGAGTGGCAGAGAAAATTCGTGATATAAGAGGAGAGGGTGCCAGTATGAGAGAGAGAAAACTAAGAGAGGCAGAGAGAGGCATTGTGGTGATGAGGTGATTGAGACGGTGGACATGTCTGTTAAACTGCCATCCAGCAGAAACATGAACAGGTTCATTTCATTAGAAACGGACTTTCTCTGATTTAAGGAAAGACAATCTAAAAGCGCTTTATATTGTAAGGTAAAGAACCACCAATAATACAGAGAAAAGCTAAACAAGTGGAGGACTCCCTATGAGGAAGAACTTGGAGGTTGACATTTACAGCTAGGCTTGTCCCACAGTTCATTAGATAAACAGTAGTACAGCTTAATTAATAATAATGGATTGCATTTATATAGCGCTTTTCGAGACTCAAAGTGCTTTACAATACCACTATTCATTCACACACTGGTGGAGGCAGCTACAGTTGTAGCCACAGCTGCCCAGGGGCAGACTGACAGAAGCGAGGCTGCCATATCGCGCCATCGGCCCCTCTGGCCAAAACCAGTAGGCGGCAGGGTGAAGTGTCTTGCCCAAGGACACAACTACCAAGACAGACAGAGCAGGGGATCGAACCGGTAACCTTCCAGTTACAAGATGAGCTTCCCAACCCGCTGAACCACGGTCGGCCCACATTCACAATTCACCTACAAAGTACGTTCAGGGCTTGTACATTCACTTAAAACCAATGTAATGTGTATGTAAAGGGTCATGTTTACCATGCTGCTTTCAGGTCTAGGTTTTCCAGGTTCTGCCTTTCATGTCATTGGCCAGGGTTTGAGTCCTGCAGCCAATGGATGCCCTCCAGGACATATGTAGGTGTGGTTAATGCACTGTTAGGCTTTGCTTTATGCTTGTTAGGTTCAGATTTTTATGCTTCTCATTAGCTTGTTTGTGCTTATTCTACTTTATTAATTGGTTCTTTGTCACATTGGTAAGAGAAGCTCGTAAAAGGAGAGCTGTCACCACCTTGAGGTGCTGTAAAGTTTCTTTTGACTTAAGTTATATAGTTGATGGAGTTTTGTTTAAAGTTAATGCTCTTTTGTTTTGTTAGTTAAGTTGGCCTTGGCTCTCCCTGAAGTAAATTTATGCTTCCTTTTTAACATCTCATCATTAAACCATTTCAAGCTGACTCAAACACTCTCTTCATGTTAATTTGTTTACTCTTGGGACCAACATGGGGACATAACAAGGGCTAACGAGTTAAGCCATGAAGCACTCTGACATGACGCGATGTAATATTAACTACAAAATGTTAATATTTGTGATATTTTCAGCTGAATGTCTGTTAATTATTTAGAGACGGTGTTTGAGTTTCTTGAAAAATGTCTGTAAAATAATTCAAACTAAGATCAAACCTGTTGTGTAGCAGTCTATAGAGTACATATTAGAATCTATTGTTCATATCTGCAACATTTACAAATGTGTTATGTAAGTAAAATGCAGAGATCTTAAAGTTGCATCTGTACCTGACCATCAGAACAACACAAGCACAAACTCACCACTGCGGAAGAGACATTTTTGACCTGAAGCTTTGTGTGAACGATTTAATACTTTGTCTTTGCAGGAATCACTGTTTATTCACTCTTTGTCATTCTTGTCCCTGATCTGACAATTCCCAACTAAAGCAAATAACTTTGCTCAAGGCTGAGAGATGACAGCAGGTGAAAAAATTGACAGTGCTGCCTCTTCAACAGTGTCATATTTTTATCTGATGTCAAAATGTGGTAAACGTGGTAGCTGATCAAACTTTGCAAAAACGAAATCATGCCAGGTTGAAAAATTTCATCCAGAGTGTTTGAGAGGCATCATGTGGCTGCTTTCATCCCACCTCATTTTTTCCTTCACTGATTCATTGACTCCAGGCTTTGGTCCTTTCTATTTCCTCTTTTCATCTGAAAAGAGGCTGTGTTTAAGCCCAAATACTTAAGGTACTCCAGTAAGTGGCTTTGCAGTTTGTGCATGAATAACCATCTTCTCGCATCTATCCCCTTTTTCTAGGACAAACATCTTGTGACGGTCAACGCTGAAGCTAAAAGCAAAAACAACTCAAACATCTCTAAAGAGAGAAGGGCTCCTTCATGGTGCTGAAGTACTTCCCAAAGGTAAGAATTGTATAAGCATTGAAATTTGAACCTCGACAGACAATTCTGTTTCTCTACATCCTTTTATATGAAGAATCCAGACACAGATCAGGTGATTCCGATGGCTCTAATCAAGCTGTTTTTGCAGCCCATTCTTCCAATTCAGTATGATGTGCAACGAGCATCATACTGTTAGTTCATCAGATCAAACTGAAACTTAAAACATACTGCAAAGGGTCCATTTTAAACATTTTCATTTTAACTTTACTATTAAAATCAAAATGATGAGATTCAAGATAAAATTGCATTTAACCTCCTAGGACCTGGCGTCCACATATGTGGACATCACATTTTAGGTTGTCTTGACCAAAATACTAAATTTTGCTCTACAAGGACCTGATATCCACTTGCGAGGACATTATACTGCAAAAAAAAAAAATCTGGTGATTCTTTGTTTTTACATTCATCAGGTCCCAATATGCCCAAATATCAAAGAGAAATTAAAAATGCATGCCATGAAAGAGTTCAGGTCTTAGGAGGTTAAACAATTTTCGCCCACCTTTTATTTTTTGATCAGATTGCTATTCTATAAAAAGTTTTTCTTCTTTCAGTCTTTCCAGGGCTGACGGTGTGTGTGTGTGTGTGTGTGTGTGTGTGTGTGTGTGTGTGTGTGTGTGAGCTTTCAGTGAGATAAACACTTGAGTTATAGATTCTCCACAGGAGGAAATCTATAATGTTTAATACAGGCTCAGTAGAAATATTGGTTTCCCTCAGTGAACAATCCAATTGAACCCTTCAGTTTAACAATGTGCATGTAGTTTGGATGAGGTCAGTGCAGTGGCTAATACCCAGAGATCCATTGAATACATTTAATTCATGGCATGCCAATTCACAACAACAATAATCTCAAGGTACTTTGCAGTGTTATGGATCGAAAACAAACGATTCCCTTTGATCAAGTATGTAGTGATAACAGAAAGGAACAAAATCTCGTAACAAAAAGAAACCTCCAGCAGAACCAGGCTCAAGGTGGACGATCATCTGCCTCAGCCAATTTGGGGTAAAGAGGAAGTCGATGAAGCTGACTACAGATCAGGAGCATGCAGTTTTAGCTCCTCCTGCCTGATATATGATAATCAGACAACAGTGCTAAACTATTTAAAACTCAGCGAGTCATTTTCCAAGGTGAGACTGTGGGCTCTTGTTAAATGAGTACATCTTTCAGGGGAAAGTATAAGGTTTGGATTACTGTGTGAAAGAGACTGTCCGACAATACCTAAAACTTCCTCACGTACTTAAAAAAAAAAAAAGTACAGGACAATACAAATGATACAGAAGGCATTAAACTCCTTCTCAGTTGACTTATTTATAGTCCCAGGAATATTCTGTTGCATAAAATGTGAAAACGGACAGACAATAACTCACCACCATTTCATAAAGTTACAAAATGACCCTGCTTTATTTTTTTCAATTCGTAAACAATTATTGCACCATTAAATATGATGAAAATTTAATGTAAAAATGTAAATTCGATGAAAATAAACGTATATAATTTATTTCTATAATTGCATTTTATTTGAAAAATATTACTATAATAAATCCATTAATTTAACAGTAAATGATGGAGTAGTGACTTGTGGGCGGGAATGGGGGACTAGGATGCAAGCTATAGCTTCGTGAGAAACAATTAAGGATTGATCTTCTGTGATTTCCAGCCTCAGCAGAGACTGAAGACCCTGGGAGAGATGGTATGAGAGTGACATGGGGAGGAGATACAGGTCAGGTTCATCAGGTCAGGTTCGTTCATCTCAAATTCGCAAACCTGGAGTATGGGACGAGTTTGACTATCGTGTGGACATGTGCCGCGCTTGCAGAAGGGGACACACTGAGTACTTATTAACATTTTAAGAACCTTTATACTCAACTATGTATTTAAAATTTACTGCAAACTTCTTTGTCCGCTTTTTTTTCAGATCAGATGATTCTTTTCCAAACACCCAACAGAATTTTTAGTCCTCAGCCTTAAACTTGATTACATGATTACTCAAGAACAAGGCGTCATAGGATTTCTAAATTAATACAATAGGGGCATCTGTTAAAAATCTCAGACAAGTTCAGATGTCACTGATCGTGACCTCTGACCTAGACCATGAGGTTAAGTTTTCTGAAAGTCTGGTAAATGCTATGTCTCAAGAAAGAAGCCGCCAAGGATTTTTACATTTATGGTGCAGCTACTACGATGCTGAGGGGGTTCGTGCACAGTGAAATTCAGATGTGTAATAAACACGCATGTAGGGGTGCTAAAGCAGTGCTAGGAATGTGTGATTTTGTGTCCCTAAAAATACGCTTATGTTGTCAGTCAAACTGAACCAAGAATAATGGACGTGTTATCAGTGCAAATTGACAGGTTGTGTGTGTGTAGTTCGGGAGTATGCTGCTGACAGCACAGTGATGAGATGATAAGGTGTGGTCTTCATGCTGGAGAAAGCCAGAATGATGGACGTGCCTGTTTCTTACTCTTATCCTGATAATCTGTCCAGTTTGACTGACTGAGCAGTGATGCTCTGGAGTCTTCACCCAGCATACACCCACCTAAATACCTGCCTGATGCACACATGGAGGACAGGATGTGGAGGGATTTTTACAGTGATTTTTCTCTTCAGAGATATTTTCATTTAATTTCTAAAATAATTATCTCACTTTCCAGCCGGGTAGATCCAAGATGAGTTCTGTGCATTCACTTCCTCTAACCCTTACTCCTGGTGTTGTCCTCCTGTCACGCTTTTGATCTCTCCATCACCTTAGTGTCACTGCTTTTATCTCGTCACCCTAAGCAACCTCTTCATCCTATTGTCCTGCTGCTGCTATCTGCCTCTTTGTTACTGTGATGAGGGTCAGCGGGTCAGCCGGGGGGCTCGTCATTAGCTGTGCGCGTGCATGTATGTGTGCACATGGTAAAGTGTGTACAGGTGTACATAAGATATGAGGGCCTTTACTGATCGCTGTGAGGAAGCTGTGTCAGAGAAGGAAACTATAAACATACATCTGTTTGGCACATATACTGTATTAGTTACATAAACTAAACTAAACCTGTTCATTTTCTTTTTTAAATATTTCCAAGGCTACCATCTTTACTGTTACATAGAGGCGTGCGGAACGATCCAAATATCAATAATATCCATACCAACTCTGATATTGGTATCGGTTCGATGCTAGTACCATAGGATCAATACACTGTTTCTTTCTGGCACGTTCAATAAGTAGCCCACAGAAAAAAAGTTTATTGATTTAGTGGTCATTAAAATGTGTTCAGGATTTGCAAATTAATGGTGATCATCTCATAAATCATGACACATTGCTCTCCCCTACATAAGCTGCCTTTATAAAGTAAAAGTATCTGTCTTGGTATTGGCAACACTGGCCCTGTATTTACATGGTATCACACCGACACCAAAATCTGCAGTACTACTATTACAGATTAATTTTATCTGAACATAACATATGAGATGGGGACACCATCGGACATTGACTTAACTTTTAAGACACCAAGACAAAATCCCAGATTTGGATGTTTTTAGAGATCAGCTGGGATGTGCTGAGTTACAGCCTAGCATGAACACATGGAAAGACAGCTCCATTTAACTTCAATTCAGAAAGAAAAAGCATGAAGCTCTACCACATAAACTGGAAAGTTGTGTATAAAAAGACTGGTTAAACTGTATATAAATGCAAAATAAAGAGTTATTTATAAATTTGGCTTTTTTTTCCCCTGACATCATGTCACTCTGCCAGTGTTTTTCTTTCTACTGCCTTCTGTGCTGACCACTTACACACGCTCTCTCGTGCTTTATCTACGTCAGTCGAACAAAAGGAACCAATAGGAAACTGCTGATGCTGCTCGGGTTGTGACAAACAAACAGAATCCAGAGCTGTCCATCAGCCTCCCATTTTTAACCAATCTCATCTTTTCTGCTCTGGTTAAAATTAGAGATTTATGTGAGCCTGTATGATGTTTAAACATTTACACATAGGAATTTTATCTGTGTTTTTTTTTTTTTTTGCAAAATCAAAAAAGCTTTACTGGACATGCAGTTGGAGACATTAGCATAGCGTGTGTGTGTCTGGCTTGCTGGTTTGTCCTTCCAGTCTCGCTGGGCTGCAGTGTAGTCCTTCTGTGTTTCTGGACATCAGCTTATTGTGCCTGCTGGTAATGAGAGCTGCTTAGTGTGTGATTCTGCCATTGCTGTTTGTTTAGGTGTGTGTATGGGTGTATTTGCATACATGTGTACACGTGTGTTTGGATGCCACTATTTATTCAGCTTCACCGGCTTCCTCAAGGTTGCCTCTTCTCAGCCAGGAGACAAGAATAATACTGTTGTGTGTGTGTTTGCCCGGGGGGAATAGAATCTAGAGTAAACACACGTGTCCGTCTCATTCCCAGGTGGAGTTGGATGAATGAATTCAGTGATAGTGACAAGCCAGCAGCTACTTTGGTGCATTCTGCCGCGCAGCGTGTGTGTGTGTGTGTGTGTGTGTGTGTGTGTGTGTGTGTGTGTGTGTGTGTGTGTGTGTGTGTGTGCGCGCAGGTAGACTGGCTGCTTAGCTTGTTCACATTTCTGTTTTTTATTGTTTGTCAGGAAAACTGTGAGATATTACTCTCTTTGTAACATAGAAATTTCACTAACTGCTCTGATAGCTGTTCACTCATAGTAATTGAAGGAACTTCTGGTCTTTGATTTTGATTTTGGAAATTTTGCCTAATTTGAACTGTCATTTTTTTTTTAAAAAAACAACAGATTTGTCATCCTGCATACGGCCAAAGACAGAGAAACCCAGCTGTGCGCAAAAACAGCCGAGCAATGACACAACCAACAGAAACTGGACAATATTTGTTATTTTAACTAAAGGGTCTACAAATATTTCTCAAAACTATGTCAGAAAAAGTGAATTTTAAGAGTTTGTGAAGCATAAACTGCTGTTATAAAATGTAATATTTGGCAGCAAATCCTTTTCCAAGAAACCTCTCAGGTATGAGAGAGAAAACCGTGCCCAGCACAGCCACACCTTCTAGCTGGCCCGGCAGTCAAATATGTCCCTTTAATGAGGCTGGCGACTTTTCTGTCTTTACAGCAGGTATGCTATACTGCCAAAAGTATTAACTCACCCTTCTTGATAATTGAGTTCAGGTGTTCCAATCACTTCCATGGCCACAGGTATAAAAAAGAAATCAAGTACCTAGGCATGCAGACTGCTTCTACAAACATTTGTGAAAGAATGGCTCGCTCTCAGGAGCTCAGTGAATTCCAGCGTAGTACTGTGAAAGAATGCCACGTGTGCAACAAGTCCAGTCATAAAATTTTCTAGCAACTAGATATTTCACAGTCAACTGTTAGTGGTATCATAAGAAAGTGGAAACAGAGGTACAGAGGTCGACAACTTTCTGAAGAGTCAATCAATCTCCAAACGCCATGTAGCTGTCAGATTAGCTGCATCTAACCTGGATGCAGTGGTGTAAAGCACGCAGCCACTGGACTCTAAAGCAGTGGAGATGTGTTCTCTGGAGTGATGAAACACACTTCTCCCTCTGGCAATCGGGTGGACAAGGTTGGATTTGGTGGTTGCCAGGAGAACGGTACTTAACGGTACTTAAAGTAAAGTTTGGTGGAGGGAGGATTAAGGTGTGGGTTGTTTTTCGGTACTTGGGCCCAGGCCCTTCCCATATGGAAAAGAAATAGTAAAAACTTATAAAAGACTTGCATAAGATGTGGCCTACTTCATATAGTGAATCATATAAGGCTTATATGATTTACTCATGAAAGTGGCCACCTTCTCATTACTTTCATATATTGTTTTAGTAAGTATCCAAAACATACAAGTTTCATTTATATAATTTTTCAAGGGATCTTATATCTGTTTTCACTCTTGTAGGCTTTTCACACAAGTTTCACACAAGACACAAGTTTGGTGTGTGAGAAGTTGACTGGTCTGCACAGAGTCCTCACCTCAACCCGACAGAATACCTTGGGGATGAATTAGAGCGGAGACTGTGAGCCAGGCCTTCTCTTTCATTAGTGTCTGACCCCACAAATGCACTTCTGGAAGAATGTTCAAAAATTCCCGTAAACACACTCCTAAACCTTGTGGAAAACTTTTCCACAATAGTTGAAGGTGTTATAGCTGTAAACTGTAGGCTGGCGAGATATTAAAACCTGTGGATTCAGAATGGATTATATGAGTGTGAAGGTAGATGAGCGAATACTTTTGACTATATAGTGTACAGTATCTGTAAATTGACAGTTTCAATAAATTTTGTGAAATTTTTATCAGATGTTTAACCATTTACCAATCTAGTAAAACTATTTATCTTTTTTTGTAACTTAATCATGTTGTGTCCCATTTGTGTTCAGCTAAACTGACTCAGTGTTTTTTGTGCCAAGACTTTATTTTTTCTGGCATTTTGTACGTTGGCATATTATTTCTGGTATATTTTATGAATGTAATAACAGATAGAAGCTAGAGAGTTATGCAATGCTAGCATAGACTAGCTAGCTTGGTAAATCTCTAACTCACTGTGATTTTGAATAGCGTGAACATTTTCGGTAGCAAAATACAGGACTGTACAAAAATAATGCATATCTAACAGTAAAAATTAAATGGTTGAGTTATTTTTAAAAAAAAATAAACAATTTTCAGAAAGAAGGGGGACTTCTTGATTTTTGTAACTTTGTAAACATGATAACTTGAGAACAAGGCAACATGGGATTTTCAAATTGGCACCATGGGTACATCTGTCATGGTCCTGGGTCAGGCCACCCAGTGTTTCTGAGTTCCATGTTATTTTGTTTTTTCATCTGTATTCCAGTTTCTTTTCAGTTTTCTAGTTAAGTTCGTCATGCCTAGTTTACAGTTTTAGTTCATGGTTTATCAGGTTCCCCTTGTGTTATCACCCCTGTGTCCAAGTTCCCCTCATTGTTGTATGTGTCTTATCTGTCATATTTCTGGTCTGTATGGCTCTCATTGTCAAGTTTGTCATGTCTACTTCTCCATGTTTCCTGTTTTATTTTGAAAGAGTTCTTTGTTCATTGTGTTCAGTTTCACATCCCCGGTCCTGTCATTAGGTTTATGTGTGTCAGCTGTTCTCCCTCATGTGTTTCCATTTCCCCTAATCATCCCTGTGGGTATTTAGTCTGTGTGTTTCAGTTCAGTCTTTGTCAGATCGTCTGTTATCCTCACCACAGATTTCATAGTTTTCCCTCATTGTTTCACTGTGTTTCATAGCATTCCTAGTAAGTTTGCATGTATAGTTTTTCATAGTTCTTTCACAGAGTGTCATAGTCTTTTAGTTTACACAGTGTTTTAGTCTCCTTAGTTTTCCCAGTTTCAGTATGTCTCTGGTATTTTTCTCATGCCAGCAGTCACAATAAAGGCTCACTTTATTTTTGGAAACTTAGTTCTGTCTCCACCGTGTCTGCTTTTGGGTCTACCTCATCTTCACACCGGCGCACCCCACCGTGACAACATCTACTAAAAATCTCAGATGAGTTCAACTATCTGTTACTTGTAATGCGTTACTGTAATCTGATTACTTTTTTCAAGTAACGAGTAAAGTAAGGGATTACTATTGCAAAAAGGTAATTAGATTACGTTACTTTCCCATAGGAACGCTGCGTTACTGCGTTACTAAAACCGTGATTTTTTTTTTTGCGAGAATGTCTCATGACAGTGACGTAAGCAAGTGCGACGTTTGTGACAACAGCTGTGTGCAAATCAACAGTGGATCACATATCGAGTGCGGGAGAGAGTATGAGCGTGCAGCGTTTAAAGCGTGGAAGTACTGACCTTACTTTGAGTTTGATTCCATAAAAAGTGACAAAAACATTAGCGTCCGTTGTGCGTGGGAAGAAAACTTCTTTTTACAGCAAAAAAGAACCCTAAACAAGCACCGAGTAGCTACGACGTCATGGGAAATTCACAGAGAAACTCACGGATTCTTCCACTGACCGCTGCGGCACACCTGCACCAGGGTAAACCTCCGCCTACCCCACTCCTGCTTTACAGGTGAAAATAGAGCAACAGGACCGCTAGTCTTTGACTTTATTTATTTTCTGCTGTGTTTTACTTGCATCTATTTGAAAGACTGAGTGTAAACACAAAAAATATTTTATTTTATGTGCTGGAATGTGCAGAAAATAGATTTAAATGTTAAACTAATTTCTTCCAGTCAGAGAATGTTGCATATAATTAAATTTTTGCTTGATGCATAAAGTTAAAAGATTAAAACTGATAAAACAAGTTTTAAAAAAAGAGACTTTTCCATTTGATTACATTTTGTATGATGGATTATGCAGAAAAAGTAGAATTGGGCTGAAAGATCTATCACTTTATCACCTATTCAGGTTGTAAATCGTGTTTTTAAAAAGTAACTAAGTAACTAAGTAATTACTTTTGAAAATAAGTAATCAGTAAAGTAACAGGATTACTTTTTTGGGGAAGTAATCAGTAATTAGTTACTGATTACTTTTTTCAAGTAACTTGACCAACACTGCTTCTAGGCCTGACGACATAACATTTTAGCTGCCTAAAAATGGGGACTGTAATTCACAGACCAATAAGTAAATATGTTAATTTCATCCAAACAGTCTGTAGCATAGTAAGTGCAATGACTCATGCACAGATATTTAATATAGGTACATTTTGTTCACGTTTTACAGTCTATAACAGACTTTTAATGGGGTAAAAAAAGGACATGGATTGTGCTGGTGCACTGAACTGCTGTGATAACGTCTCCCTCTCTCACACACACGAAGCATAGAAAGAAGGGGATAAAGGGCCTTTTTTCCGTTCCACATGCCAGGCAGCTCCCAGTGGCCTCTCTGTTGACATAGCTGCCACAATGGGAACTAAAGGCCTCCCAATGCATCCCATTATGAGCCTAACCCCAGGCCCAGTGCTGCACTGCAGGGTTAGCCAGTGCGGGCCAGCCGGCATCAGCCAAAGCCCCCTTGAATATTAGTCTGGGTATATAAGACTATCCTCTCGCTCCCGCCCCCTGCCACATTGTTCAGCGTTATTCTGCTCCCACAATAGGACATCACACTTTGGAAGTAATTTTCAAATAGGGGAAGCCAATCAAAAATAATGGCACTTATTGTTTCTCTTTTAACACACATTGCTGAGCGCCCTGCCCCTCCCTCCTCTGTTGCTTTCTCTGCCTGTGTAGCCCTAAACCCCAGGGTTCATTCACGTCTATTATATGGACAAATTAAATAAAACCCGGTATTGGTTGGAGGGGAGCGGAGAGCCACGCCGGCCATCGGTGGTGGCACTGGAAAGAATCAGAGATGGGAGGAACACCAAGCGGGGAAGGCCCGAGGAGTTGATTCAAGGCAGCACCAGAAGAGGTTTTAGGAAGAGCTCAGAATAACCCAGGAGGAAAGCACTGGGAAAAGGAGTGAAGTAGAAGAAAAAGACATGGGTACTGAAAACAGGGACAGAGTTCAGTTCTCCAACATGTAACCAAGTTTGTGCCATTAATGGATATATAAACCTCTGTGGGAGCTACCTAACGAAGATGTGCTAGGGGACAATCTGTCACTGCTAGCCAATACACAGACTATTGGAAAAGTAGTGGGAAATGTATCTAACTAGGAAAAACAAGAACTTATGAGGAATAATGGAGACAGCACCGGGCATCCATTCTTTTGTGCTCACCTTCTATCTATCCAGAAAACATTGTTTTTAAAAAGTGTACAAATCAAAGTGTCTCTTGCCTCTTGATGGACTCGTTGGTTACTGCAAGGACAAAATGGATATTTGGGAGGAAAAGTTCTCAGTTTGCCTACCTGCTGCTTTATTGTCATGGATGCATGGATGCTGGTAAAATGAGGGAAGGTATGTTGCGTCTTCTAAAGGAGGGAGGGTCCTTTGAGGCCTGACAGTGTGTGTGTTTGCATGGTTGAAGTTTTTTTGCTAATAAGTTGCTGAAGGTAAATGTATATTTTCGTGCTTTGAAAGCAGGGAATCTGTATAATTATGCAACAACTGTTCTCATATAAGCACTGCTTTCACAAAAACTACAAAAAGCCTCAACATCATTGGCGAAAAAAATATAATAATTGCACCAAGTTGTAGCAGAGGATCCCTGCAAAGAGCTACTATGACTACTGTTGATGGCCGGGTTTGTTAGCTGGCAATGGAAAGAAGTGAATTGGGGAAATTTATGTGCATTCCCAAGAGCCATGTGGTGTCTTTTAGTTTTAGTCAAGAATCTTACGATCATGGGAAGATTAATGCTGGTGTCTTATACTTATACATTCAATTCTCAGTGCTGATTTTGTTATGAGGAAGAAAAGTAGGCCTTCACAGATTTTCAGCTTTAACAAAATGGTTTTATTACCACCGAAAGTGACCACAATGCAGAATCAGAGAAAGGAACAGCTTACGTGGTGTGCAAAAGCTCTAGCGCCTTAAATATGACATCTGTGTTTTTCAGAGCGTAACTGTTGTCTTGGATTAGATTCCTGGGAACAGATTCTTAAATGTGAGCACGTACTTACAGATTGTTGCAAAACGTGTGGCTTGTTAATATATGACAACAGCTCAGATTTCATTTAAGGGGTGATTTAAGCCCAACGTAAAAACACTGGGCTAGGAAAAATCTCAATCAAAATCACTCTTCTAGCATGCTCAAACTTGAATCATACAAAGAAGACAGAAAGCAGATAGTGTAACTCCAGGTGGAAACACCAAGAGAAGCAAACAGGATAGACAGAGAGACATAAATGGGAGGAAGAGGAGAGAACGCTTAAGTGAAGGACAGGAGTGAAAAGGAATAGGGGAGGAACAAAATAAGAAGAAAAGGTTATCAAGAGAAGGGAGGAAAGGGCAGGTGTGGGATAACTGCTCTTTGGGGTCTTTGAAAGCAGCTGGCCCTGGCTTGAAGCTTGAACCCATTTAGGATGAGCAAGAGACATTGAGAACAAGTGCAAGGGAGCGAGAGAGAGTAAGGTAGCGGCTCCTCAACCCCACACTTAAAGGCCCTCCACAGGAAGTCCTCATTCTTCCCAGAGCGGACACCCCCTACCAACAGCTACGAAAAAGCCCTCATTTAGGATGTGTAGGGGGAGAGAGAGGACCCCCATCCTCCTCTGAGGGGGGTCCAATATCAAAACTTTCCCTCAGCAGGATAGAGAGAAATGTCAGCAAGAAAGACGGCTTCAGGCTCCTGCCCTTCATCATTTTATTTGGATATTGATTTGTGTGTAGGTTTGGCCTTTTCTGAATTTTGTGATGTTGAATTTAAAGTTGACCAGTCCATTACTGGACACTAATAGAAATGACTGGTAAAAAAAAAATAGTTATGAATTATTAATATTCTTCAGGTCGTGTAATAACTTATATCAGGCTCCCTCTGGTTTTTGTGGATCCCCTCATATACAAGTAAAAGAAGAGAAAAAAACATAATTATGATTTTCAACTTCTTTATACTCCAAAAACTTAATTTCAAATGAAAATGATCTACTTCATGTTACAATTTGTTTTCTTAGATAACAGAACTGGTATTGTGTTACTTTGTACTGAGGGTAGGGGACCATTTTATTTGAAAATAATGACCTTCACACTTCCTTATAGTGTCTTTATCAATAAGCTTAGAGGAGCCCAAATTTCCACAAACAAGCCACTGCTGGATTTTTTGGATCAGGTCATGTTTAAGCGTCTAATTTGAAGACATTTTTCCCATCCCATAATTTCTTTCCAGTCATTATTAAAATTGGCAAAGATGACCCTCAGACCGACCTCATAAGTTATATGGATTTTTGCTTTCAGAAAGCAAATCAACTGAAGATTGCTAACCAACCATACGCTCCCAGCTTCACAAGTTCATTGAGTTTTTGGTGTTGCTTTTTATTATTATTTTCTTTGTTAATAAAATTAAGCTATAATTGTGCGTTTGGGAAAAAGGATCATTATCATCTGTATGCTGAATTTCTAAATTTGCCTATACTTTTTTCATTATACACGGTTTTTACATACTCTCAAATTCCTACTACCTTTACCTCCTACCAAAAAAATCAGAATATGTCAAACTTACTTTGTCAAACAAACTTAGACTAATAAATCAGACAGCTAATCTGTAAATGTCACCATTTTTAAATTGTAATTTGAACTTTATGACTTATTTTCTTTTACTTTTTCACTGTATTGCATGTTTTTTTAAAGGTAGATAAAGAAGTGGGCCTTAATTTCATCAGATGTGAATTTGTGTTCTAATAGACATTAAAAAAAGTAGATTTCATAATTAATCTTGTTTTTTCTTAATAAAATGTTAAATCATGTTTCCCCAAATGCACCCAAGACTGATTGTTTAAATGTTTAAGTTAAAAAATTTAAACAATTAAATCCGATCTCCGTGATTGTTAGCCAAACATTTGTCAAGTGAATAAATTAATATGTTTTTACACACACCGTACTCCACAACCTCATAAACTGGTAAATTAACATAAAGTTAGAACAACTGTGATTTCAGCTGACAGAATCAGATGTGTCAGGTAAACTCGGCCACAGTGGGGTTGTGTGGGATTAGCTGCTCTTTGCCACTGACACTAACCACACACACACACACACACATACACACACAGACAGAGAGGTATCTGTTGGCAGTCAGCTGTTTTCTCTGCTGATGACAGAGAAAGTAGGGGCAGGGGTGTGTATGAAAGTAGCGCTGTGCTTGTGATATTATTGCATATGTGTTATACCAACAGTGAGCTGGACTCATTTAACTTCAGCAGTTTTGTTAACAAACAAACAAAAAGTAAATCTTGAATGTCATGCAGAACTAGTTAATTTCTTTCATTCATTCATGATTTACAATATGGGGGAAAAATCAGATCTCATAGGAGGATATGAATCTCCGAATTGCTGATGCATCCACCTCCTCTGGAGGAAGTACTGCACTGCAGTTCTTGCACTCACACCTGTGATGTCACGTTGTCCCAGGGAAATGAAAGAGGTGAATGCACTGACAGTACTGAGATCCATATTCTACGATTAATGGTGTGTAGTCTCAGTTAACGTGTCTTACTTTACGTTTGGTTATTATTTGAAAAGTAGATAATCCAACTTTGACATTTGCATTGATTGTAGTTCTGTGTTGAAAAGGGCCAAACTAGGGTGTGCCAACCACCATCTACTGTAGGTACTTACTTTGCTTCTCTTACTTTTACATCCCCACTTTAAAGCTCTTACCTTGGATTATGATTGCAAGTTCTGAAAGTTTAGCAAAAACGAATTTTGATCTGCATATATGAGAGAACAACCTGACCGGTAGTTCCCAGGAGACTTGAGCTGAGCCCACCCGTTGAGTCGTTTAAAGCAGCAAACAGTTGGTTTTTATGTAAAAACCCTGTCGTAAAAAAGAATTCAGCTGCTGGATTTGAACAGTGGAATGAAAGCGAGGTTCCAGCATGCATCATGATTTCACACTGTGTGTGCAGTGGATGTGCTTTGTGTATTCTGACAGATATGTGTGTGTTTGCATTAACCAGACAGGTTGAACTGATGCTGATCATTTTGATGTGTTCATTGTGTGTGTGTGTGTGTGTGTGTGTGTGTGTGTGTGTGTGTGTGTGTGTGTGTGTGTGTGTGTGTTTGCATTGGCTGAGACTGACTGCTCTCTGAGGGACTATCATTGCTGGTAATCCTCTTCATGGCCGACTAATCTGTTTTCGCCGGGTCACTCCATCCCCGCCCTCCCTCCCTCCCCCCGTCTCTCTCTCTCTCTCACTCACACACACACACACTCTTCCCTTTTCTCTTTTCACCACTCCTCAGCAGGGTTCCTCCCTCTCTCCTTACCTTGTTCTTCAAAGGTCACTTCTTTATTCTTCCCTCGCTCCTTTCTATCTGCCCTTCTCCCTTTAATAACACTAATCTTATTATACAAAGAATCAAAGCTTTCATGTTTACCTCCTGTCCATTTGAAAATCAAACTAATAATAAGAGGTTAAGGATCTCCTTCCTCCCCCTCTGTGCTCTTCCTCCTCCTGATCCTTCCACTCTTCATTTACCATTTCCTCCAACTTCCCTCTGATCATGTAAGAGCTACAGGAGTGGCCTTACAAATGCAGGATTCTTTCAGGAGTAGTAGTTTCCATCTGCAGCTATTTATATCTTGTGGCTATTGCAGTCTTTTCTGGGACCTCTGTGCCCTTCCATGCACATATGTAGAAATGTGAGCAGACAGAACAACAGAGCAGGCATCAGTGTCAACACATATAGCACTACTTAAATGCAGAACTCCATGTGGGATTTGCTAGTTCACTTCATAAAGAGCTGATTTACCAGGAGTGTGGCTGAGTCTGACCTTCTTGCTTGCCTGAGCAAAAATGTGATGATTGTTTTAAAGCCATCTCTATGATGCTGTTTCTTGCAAGAATCCTGTACTGCTTCTCAACACACAGTTTTAGTTTCTTTTTAGTAAACGCTGATTGCAAAGCACCGTATGTCATGAATCCCAGGGATTAACATTTCTATGCAGTATACGACAAACACCTTAGACCTCCATTAAATTAAAAAATACTTCTTTCCAATCCTTCCAATCATCTCCTCATCTTTCTCAACCCTTCAGCTTACCTCTGCTCTCACCGCTGACAAAACCCCAATCAGATTTCTTCCCAGTTCCTGCACAAACAGGCAAACTCAAACACGTGGTCTAATCATATTTCTGCCTATCTAGAAGCAATCAGTGATAGTGTTGGCTGCTCCCGAGCGCCTCGACAATACTGGCAGAGAGGGAGGCCACGCATGCTCTAATTAAATTAAATGTGTATTCTGGTGTGTGTGTGTGTGTGTGTGTGTGTCTGTAGAGGGTTGTGGGTATGTGGGGGATGTTATGAGGGAGGGGGGCACAAATAAAAATGTAGCCGCGGCATCAACACTGCTTGACCCGCCTGCAGCAGATGGAAGAGCGATGGAGGAAATAAAGGCTCGATGTGAATAGCTCAGCTGAAAGTGCCAAAGGTCAAAGCAGGATGTTGATCATCGCTGCTACATTAACAGCATCATGTTTTTTTTAATGATCTGTTTTTACACATCACGTTTCAGAAATTACTCATTAGAGTTTGACAATTTCTGCTAATGAATTTCCCATTCCTTTCCTGCTTGTGTTTGGGAACACAACATTCCCGATCCTAACACCGTATCACCGACAGACAAGACTAAAAAGAAACAAAGAGTTAAACATGAGTCTGAAAAGCAAATACTCACCTGCTTACTGCAAAAAAGACTTTTGCACCTGTGAAACAGTTTTTGATTGCTCATTGCACAATGGACTATGTCTTTTTTGATCTACCTTTTTCTTAAGTAGGTCCCTGTTTGCCTGGTTGCATTGTACGCTGGACAAATCATTGAGATAGAAGGCAAAATATCAATTTCTGCCTAAAGGTTCAACCTTTGACTACATCTTTTACAGTTAATACGAGAGGAAAGGGAAAAAAAGCAACCAGACAATGTGCCAACAACAGAAGTAAATACTGTAGAGCATAAACAATGCAGGTTATATGAAACAGTCTTTTCAAATCCTTTCTAAAGAAAGGAAATGCATTCAGAATGCTTGTAAGGCGTCAAGGATGCACGTAATTAGTAATTTCCCTGGTTTAGAGCAAAAATCCAGATCACCTCACAGAGCATTTGGTCTCAGCTACGATGTAGAAGCTCATCTGAAGCTGAAACATGAAGTCAGTCAGAAATCATGCGCTCTTACATTTGGTACGGCAGTATAACCAGTTGGCTTTAATGGACTTTATTTTTAAGTTTGCATGCTTTTCCTCCACCCCCATACTCCCACCAAAGGCTCTTAATCATTTGTAGTAATTACACAGTTCACAGCTCAGTAAGTCTTTCTAAGCATTTTCTTTGAAAAGTTCAGATGGGTCCTCAAGAGGTGGACCAGAGTAAGAGTAGGGAAATGGCACAGCCTGAGCATCTCCACTCTAAGCATCTCCATGCTGTTTTTGAGATATAAAGCTCAAAGCAAGTTTCTGGTCATTGCTGCTAGATCCCATTAGCAAAAAGTGATGTGGCTGCTAATTGTTCAAGTATTTGAAAAGAGATGACCTGTGGTCTTGTTTACACTGAGCTGAAAACTGTTTTAGTTTATGCAAACGGACCTGACCGGAAAGAAAGGCTCAGGATATGTGACTTTAAGTGTCCAATATCTGCATTAGAAATGTTAGAGTAAATGGTTTTAAAGCTCCAGTGTAAATGCGGACTTCTCTGCCTGCACCCTTAGCTGTCTGCCAGACAGGCAAAACCCATTAGCAAGGCTCTGTTAGCAATCGTCTTGTAAACCGAGACCCCAGGCATTCATTAGGCATCAATCAAAGGACGAGGTGTGATGATTAAATGATGAGTGCAAATGCTTAACAGTGTTCGGTACACCAGGCCACTTTACTCTGACACTTGAAAATGGGGTGGGGGGAAATGGATGGAAGAAAGATGATGTTAGTCTCTGTGGAGATGGCTGGAACTGGATGGTTGCAACTGGTTAATTTATTCATGCAAGTTATTAAAGAAAGTGAATTTCAAAACCTTGAAGTCAAAGCTTGATGATGCCGCCAATTGCTAGTGGAGCGAAGAGAAGTTAAAGTGCTCGCATTGTCTCTCAGTAATCATCATTAAACTGTACTTAGTTCAGGAATTTGTAGACTTTCTTCCAATTTCACAGCTCAGAACATTTCAGTGAAGCGGCCGTAGTATCCGAACAAAGTCTGTGATTCTCCAGTGTTCTGAAACCTGTAACAGTAACAATGAATACATCAGTTTTAAATAACTCACATGACATATAATGCAGCCATGTTAAATTCTTTTACTCGTGCTAATATTTGCACATTTGCAAACATTTTTTTCCTCGTTTATTTGGTTAAAAACTGCATTTGAGTGTCAGTCGTAACTCCTACATTTGTGCTGTCCAGAGGGCTTTGGTAACCACCAAAGGGCAACACCCATAAGACAAAATCACAGACTGCATTGTATCTGTCTGTGCATAAATTCAGCCCATCTCACTGGAACATGGCACAGTGTTTTGGTGGTGGTGGTGGGGACGTGGGGGGATCACAAGTATACTGGCCAAGACCAATCAGCAATCAGAAAAATGTGCTGAAACAGTCTGGGAAAGACGCCTATCACATTTTAATATTTGAGATCGCTATCAGTGCCACACACTTTGCACAAATGCTCCAGTACCCCATCAGTCTACAAAGAAAAAAAAGTCTTGATTTATTTGTGTGTTAGCCTACTAAGTATTAAAGTTCAATAATGAGTTAGTCAAGTTTTTCTCAGTGCAATTATATAAGTTACACCAAGCAGCTTAAAAATGTAGAAAAAATTTTTAAAAAGTTATACTTTACGATATACTTTTCATATCCTGGTTATACTCACCTCAAGTCTGTTGTTTCTACCTTTTGACAGGAACAATGTTCTTACATATACTGGAAAGCATCGTGCTTTGTTGGAGGTCATTACAGCAGATCCTTTTTCTAAATCGTCAGAGGCTAACACGTGAACTTCGCTGTCAGACATGCCTGGGCGTAACTCGTTATTGTCCACACAAGGAAAGGGAAATGCATGTCATCACTCTGTCATTGGTATTACAAAATGACATCTTCATGTGATGTAAAGGTTAGCCTCAGTGGGCAGGGGCTAAGAGAGTCTATAGATTTTAGCTCCCAGTCACACAGGCTTAGAGACCATTCAGCAACCCCCGGTCGCTATAGGGAAAGATTTGTATTTCCCAGTTTGTAGTAAAGTGGTTGATGCTGGCCATTGCTGGTGTAACAGTGGTGCAGATAGGTATATGGTGCAGCAGAGTATACATCTCATCAACTGGTCACTAAACATTAGTAAAAAAAAAAAAAAAAAAAAAAGGTGAGGCACAGAGGAAACTGAGACCACTCGCTTTCAAAGTAAAAGTTGTCCCATTTTTAATGCGTATGTTCCAGCAGTAGGACAAATGGTCTCTGTTTCCTTTTGCCTCATATATTACAAGTTTCACTGCTGCTCAGCGAGTAGTTGGCAAATTCTTGTAGACAAGTCAGAATGTTCCATCTTCCAATCATTCAGCTTGCATGTATGAGTCTTTACAGATGATCTAAATCGTTTGTATTTTGCTAAGAATCAGTACACAAAACACTAACAACCGATCCAATCAAAAATCCCACTATATGTTGTCATTTAAATTCTTGATCGGTATTAAGGTTTTCAAAATAAAAGCATTCTGTAATAACTTATCAGGATGATAAGGAATTATCTAAATAAAAGCAGCTGTTGAATGTTCACCATAATTTACAGTAGTCCAACCATACAGAACACAGCCCCCGACTGCAGCAGGTGTCTCTGCACCTGTACGCATTGTTACTACGAGTACCTTTTCAGCTAAAATAACACCCCCGCCCCCCGTGTGTGTGTTTTTTCACATGAGCAGAAAGAAATGCTCTAAAAGTATTCAAAATATATATGTAAATATTGCCTCTTAATAGATGTAGAAAAAATGAAGCTTTCAGAAAACAAAGCAACATCTGATGTGATACTGTAGCTCCTTTTATATGACGAGCCAGCCCATGACTAGATAACATATCTGAAGCGGCGCTAGCATTTTCTTTAAAGAAAAGCTTAATTGGACTATGCCAGGAGGTTTTTTCTTAACAATTTCTCTAAACACTTAACATATGTCGTACCTTCCAGCTGTGTATTCATACTGTATGCAAGCATGCATGTGTGTGTTTGTGTACTGTCTGTTCAGTCAGAGCTGCTGAGCTCCAGTAGAGCTGACAGTTTGCTGTGACAGTGAGCCTTAAACAAACCCACCGGGTCGGCTGCTGCACAGAAGAAATGCCTTTGATTCTGTTAGAATGTGTGTGTCCGTGTGTGTGTGTGTGTGTGTGTGTGTGTGTGTGTGTGTGTGTGTGTGTGTGTGTGTGTGTGTGTGTGTTCTTGGACTTATAGGTTAGAGACTTCAGGCCTAAAAGCAGATAGAAATATATCCTTAACACCTTGTTTTATCTAAAAAATATCTGATCATGTGCTCTGCACAGGAGTGAGATCGATATGATGTATTAAGTAGAGCTAAACAGATTGGGATATCTTTTAAATCCCCTTTTTGCAATATTATTGTATGTTTTATAAAAAGATGAGGATAATGGAAAGTGTCTTTGATACAATTAGTAACTTAAAGTTCTAAAAACGTTGCTGAGGAGCATCGAAAGGTAAAGTCTACCAAGTAAAGGTTCCAGTCTGTTGTACTATGAAGTGAGAATGATAGGTTAGCGACCTATGTGGAGCATAAAGTCTGATTTTACTGGGCTAAATCAACTTTCACAGCTTTAATGTGCAGCTGAGAGCAGCAAATAAAAAACACTGGGAGCAGCAAAATAAAGAGAACTTGAGACAATCTTCTTTGTGATTGCGACTGATGCGTGGTTGTGATTATCATCACCAGTGCACCAGTGTTGCATTTTGCTGTTATATTTTAATAATCTTGTAAAATCTCTATCACCCATTCTAATGACAATATCTCTGCTAAACATTTTCCTCACGAATTTCATGATCTCAGTCACTCGTTCAGCTTCTGCTGAATTAAAAAAAACTTCCTATTTTGTAAATCTTGGTTATGCTGTGTTTGGCATGCCGGCAGTGGAAGCTGATCTTGAGCCTTCAAAACAGGACTTCAGAAACTAGTGGATGGCGTCACAGTAGTTATGTCAATTTTTTTAACATAGGCTGAAGCAGAAAGCTGGGTTAACAAAGAAAGCTGTGTTGATTGACTGGGGTTTAAGCTTTGTTAAGATAGCTAACACAAAGCAAATCTGACTATGTTGAACTTCCTTCGTAGTTGTGAACATATTGTATTGACTACAGAGTGATCATCATCTGACGAAATGAGGGTTTCTGACAGCACAAAAAACATCTTTTACATGAATTACCTCTGTCTGAAAGTGCATACACATAGATTTTTAATATATAGACCATGAAACAGAAAAAAAAACATAACAAAATACAGCAGTGAATGCGCTTATTGAAAGAAAAAAACATGTCTGATAACACAAGAAGTCATCCAGTGTTTCATTATTCCTTTTTGGCTTTTATAAACTTGAAAAACTGAATAATTGTTTTAATCCCACATCTGAAAGTCTCACTTTCCAAAAATCCAGAGTCGACCTACAGCAGAGCTTCCTGCACTGTGCTATCGGCCCGCTGGCTGCCCTGACACAAACAATATCCGTCAGAGCAGTCTGGATATTTCCAGCCTGTCCAGGCTCACTCAATGCTGCTGTCTGCTTAAAATCCAGCAGCTGCTGGATACATGCATATGCAATTTTTAATTTTAAGTACAAAAATAAAAAATATTCATGTGCACCAACTTTCAGGTAATTGAACCAGTACAAACTATTTTAATAATGTCATTTCGCTTATACAGAGGACTTTTGCTATTTTAGTGTTTAGTGTGTTTAAGCATTCAATTTGTTAGAAATGTGAAGGATTTTGATGATGGGAAAGCATCTAGTCTAATTTTAAACCACTGAAGAGATAAATGTTCCAGGGAAAACACTCATCTTTTTTTTTTTATCCACAAAACTAGGGGGGGGGGGGGAAATAAACCCAACCAAGCTGTAACTTTGGCCATGACTTTTGAATGTGATTTTGAGGAAAGGCTATTTATTTATTTAGATTAGCTGAGCTTGTCAGGACCGCAGCGCTCATATCAAGAGCAGTAATAATAGTATAAAATGAGGGAAACTGTCTGAATGAACCTGTTGTTTTTGTGCTTCCTCTTTTAAAGTGCTTTGTTCCCCACCCCCCTTCTATCAAGTTTGCTAAACTGCTCTGTCTGTTGCAGACTTTCACTGATCTGAAGTGAAGCTTGAAAATGAAGAACTGCATCTCATCAACATCAACATCATCTGCCACCTCAAGACAACAGGATTACTGAACACACAAACTCAGGAGTTTTGATGGCTAAAAACCACATAAATGCTGCTCAGGTTCCTTTAAACTGTTTCACTAACTGCTAACTCATCCACTGAGACACTGAACAAACTACTTGTATCCTTCCGGGTTTCTGCAGATAATGTATGATTGTGGATGTCACATGCTGCCTTATCAAAAATGAAACTGCATGATTCAAGCTACATTATCCATGCTTTCTCTGTCACTCCCACATCTTTAATTTGTTAACATTCTCTTCCTTTTCAGTGGAACAATAAACAAATAGTTTGGATGCAGTTGAGGAGCTGGTGAGCTTTAACACAGCCAGCACAAAGCCTCACTTATAATACACAAGTTGTTGCATTGACAGGAGTTATTAGGGCAATACATATGTCAATACACTCCCTCAGTTAAATCTACACCACCTGGAATCTTGACATGTTGTTAACCTTCTGTAAATACTATAAAGCTTCACTTGGATAACCTGATATGAGTCAGTTCTTTATTTCATCACATTATTTTTGTCCACTAGCTCCTTAATAACAATTAAACATGCATGCAAAACACAGCAGCTATTTACTTAGTCACCATTTACCCCTGTTTCCATGGCACAGCAGGGAACACAAACTCCAGCAAGCTACTCTTATCTTTTTTAATAATAATAATAAAGTAAAAGAAAATTACCAAAGAAAAAAAAACTGACATGGCTTAAGAAAAAAGATGGATGAAATGTTCATTTGTTTCCACTTCCAGTTCTGTGCTTTTTGAATATATAACACAAATTGTTTTTCAGAATAACCTGATAATGAAGATTAATATGAAGAGAATACCTGATTAGGTTTGGAAATCAGGCTCAGTCAGGGAGGGAAAAATAAAGATACATTTGATTAGTATTGTGAAGGTACCTGCACTGGCTTTTCTAACTTCATATGGTTCAAGGTCACATATAAATAGTTCTCCAAATAATACAGAGTGACTCCAGTAGATCAAATTTTCACTACAATGAAGAAAAGTGGATCTCTATAACAGCGACACACTTCACCAGGCCCTCAAATATTCCTCTGAGCATGTGCAACTTGTTAAAAAAAATAGCCTTAATCATTCTCTAATTGCACTTTTGATGTGCATGCAAACAAGCTTTAATTATGTCACAGATGGGAAAAAAAACCAGCAGCAATAATGTTTGCTACTAAACATGGTGCTCGTTGACAATCAGAAGCAGACCAGATTTCCTTCGGGGATATCCAAGGGGCTGCTTTTACCTGGAGCAGGTAATTCACCTGCAGTAAGACAGCACACGGGACCAATTAACTGATGATGGAGTAACAGACAGGGTGGGAGCAGTGTCCTTGCGGCCTTTTTCTTGGCTCTCGTGTAAATGAAACCATCCGAATGTCCCCAACAAAGAATCTCTCAAAGAGTTTTAATCTCTATCAGCTGTCAGGTGAGCCCTCAGTATGTGACAAAGTCCCTCTCCCTCACTGCCACAAAATCAATAAATGAATAGATCAGAAAATAGCACAAAGTGCATTCACTGACAGGATATTATTATTTGTTCAATGGGAAAGATTTCTGTCAATTCTTTTGATGTGATTTCTCAAAGAATTCCTCTGCTGGATTTAAATGTGCACATCCGTGCGTGTGTGTGTGTGTGTGTGTGTGTGTGTGTGTGTGTGTGTGTGTGTGTGTGTGTGTGTGTGTGGAAGCATGAAAAAAAAGAAAGAGAAAAAGCAGAGAGAGATTTCACAGTGAGCGCTAAACAGATCACACAAGCCACTTAACAGCACTATACCCAACTGGTACAAGGGAGTGAGAGAGGAAAATCCAGCCGTGCCAACATGCCAATATAGTTTAGCAGCTCGCTGAGAGGCGGGCAGCACCTGACAGATGCCACTTGGGAGCATAATCCCAGAGGGATGAAAAGATCCTGCACATGATGGGAAGCCAGGGAAGCAGGAGGAGACCGGAATACCTAACAACAAATTGAAATGTTAATGTTATCTGTCTGTTATGTGTTCTTTCTTTTTTCTATTTTAGGGCTTCGGAGCTACCACGTGGGCCCAAAAACAGATTCAAATGCAAATAAATTACACTCCTTTTAGCTCCTGTTGATTAATTATTTGAATTATTTCTCTATTGGGGTTCAGAATGCTTACATTTCAAGCTGAATATCTTTCCGTTTTGGACTGTGAGTAGTCAGCTCAGGAAAACTGTGATGGGCTTTTTTTATTACATTTTTCTGACCAAACAATTAATAGACGCAGTAATGTGCAGATTATGATTATTTGTGGAAGCCCTAATAAAACGTGACTTGTGCATTTGTAGGAATTTATGAACAGTCATTCAGAGAGGAATATATATATATATATATATATATATATATATATATATATATATATATATATATATATATATATATATATATATATATATGATCTCTGCAAAAGCAGGAGCCTGGAAGAAGATCTGGGGCCTAATGCAGCAGGCCTGCCGCTGCTTGACAGCGTCGTCATTATTATTAGTATTATTATTATTAGACCTCATTAGTTTATTAAAATGCTTTCATTAAGAGCCTCTAACATTTCCAACGTTTATTATGGGATTACTGTAGTTTTTGTTTTCTGGCCTCCCTCCTCCTCCTCTTTTTCCTCTCGTGCGTGCTCGCCACGGGAGCGCCGGTGAAACAAACAAAAGATGCTGCTTTGTATGGCACGTGCTCCGGGCGTCACTCACCTGTTACCTAGCAACGGGCACAACAGAAAAGCACCTGTGGCTCTGAATGAGAGGCAAAAAAATGGTGGGGGTGAGCTTTTTAGGGACCATTTAGGTTAAATGTATAATACTTAGCAAAGGATTAAATCTCATAGCGCTGCGGCTAAACGGGAAAGCTAAACACGCAGCTGAAGGCGCTCTGCTTTGTAGTTTTCACTGGCCGTAAGCAGCGGGCTAACACGCTTATATGATGCCTGTGAATCTGTTGTTATTAATTATTAATATTAGTATTATATTCGTACTTGCTTGTGGCGTGAATTTGCCCTGACGGCGTCTTGTTTTTATCGTAAACACTGATTAAATCAGCCTGTTTGAAGCAAGAGCACGTGCGCAAAAATTACCGGAATTAAACTGTTTGTATGTTGTGTGTTTTCTCTCTCTCTTTCACACACACACACATAAAAAAAACAGATGACAGAGGGAGTAATTTTTAGGTCTCGCGCTCCGACGTCACCAGAACCTCGAGCCCCCCCCCCCCCCCCCCCCTCCCTGCATGCAAATCACGTCTGCGCTCGAGCCTCTCCATTGGCCGTCTCGCGCTCATTTAGCTGCTGTCAAAGCGCGCGGCCCGGGCACGCTCCGGTAACTTTTCCCCACTACAGCTTCAACCAAAGTAAGCTCAAACAAGCGGTTTCCATTCTTGTCTGCGCTCGTGGATGACAGAGGGGGTTGAAAAAAGAGGAAGAAAAAAAGAGGTGAAAACGGAGGAAGTGCGGGAGCAGGTTTACCTCTGAGCGGATTTCATCCCCTCTCTCTGCTTCTTTCACTCTTCATCCATCTCTCCCTCGGAGGTTTAGCTGCTGCGCGCGCGGGCCAGCCTGAATGTTTCTTCGTGTTTGACTGGTGTCCCACAAAGACGAGGTGAATGTACAGCATCATGATGGAAACGGACTTACATTCCCCCGTGGTTCCCCAGACCAACCCGTCCAACCCGGGGGGACACGCGGGAGGCGGAGGCGGGGGGGCCGGAGGCAAAGTCCCACAGGAGAGGATCAAGAGACCCATGAACGCCTTCATGGTGTGGTCCCGGGGTCAGCGGAGGAAAATGGCACAGGAGAACCCCAAGATGCACAACTCAGAGATCAGCAAGCGGCTCGGCGCCGAGTGGAAAGTGATGACGGAGGCGGAGAAGAGGCCGTTCATCGACGAGGCGAAGCGGCTCCGGGCCATGCACATGAAGGAACACCCGGACTACAAGTACCGGCCGCGGAGAAAGACCAAGACGCTGCTGAAGAAGGACAAATACTCGCTGGCCGGCGGGCTCCTCGGCTCCTCGGCGGCTGTGGGGATGGGCGGCGGGCAGCGGCTCGAGAGCCCCGGAGGGGGGCACGCGGGGCCAAACGCAGGCTACGCCACGCACGTGAACGGCTGGGCCAACGGCGCGTACTCGGGCCAAGTGGCGGCGGCAGCGGCGGCGGCTCACGCCATGATGCAGGAGGCGCAGCTGGCGTACACGCAACACCCGGGCACCGGGGCTCACCCGCACCACCCGCACCATCACCCGCACCACCACCCGCACAACCCGCAGCCCGTGCACAGGTACGACATGAGCGCCTTATCTTACAGCCCCATCTCAAACTCTCAGAGCTATATGAGCGCGTCTCCGCCGGGCTACGGTGGCATTACCGGCTACACCCACCAGCACCAAAGCTCCGGCGTGTCTCCGGTGTCCGGGGCCATCGGCGGCACTTTGGGGTCTCTCGTGAAATCTGAGCCGAGCGTGAGCCCGCCGGTGTCCACCGCGCGCGCACCGCCGCCGTGCCCCACGGGGGACCTGCGGGACATGATCAGCATGTATCTGCCGACCGGTGAGGTGGCGGGGGACTCCTCCGTTCAGAGCAGACTGCATGTGCTCCACCCGCAGCACTACCAGAGCAGCGGCTCCACTCCGGTAAACGGGACGGTTCCTTTGACCCACATTTAAACCCCCCCACATGTCCTGCAAGCACCACAAACCACAACCAAATATTTACACTCTAGATGTGGGCACGAGCTGCTGATGAATTGTAAATTATAGGCGGTTATAGCCATAAAAATGCAATCACTTTGAACAAACTTTTTTTTATCGTTATTATATTTTTTTCTTTCAGTGATGGATTCTTCTGTCTGTCCGAGTTTAAAGGAAAGCGCACACGGTTCACTATCGCTCTCTGGAACAGAGCATGCCAAGTGGTTTTTTTTTTTGTTTGTTTGTTTTGTTTGTTTTTTATTTTTTTCACACGATTTAAATTATAATCCGTGAAGTGCTGGTGCGATTTGAAGGTTATTTTTTTCCCGACTTTTCTGTGGAATTAAAGGCACCAGCGGTGTGTTTAAGGGATCCATAAAAGCTGTCCGAAAAATGAGCGGAGGGCGGGAATGGAAGATGTGTTGGAGAAGAAGACTAAGGAGAAAAAAAAAGTTTCTAGGCTGCAGTTTTTAAAAATGATTTCCAGTTTTAATGCTTGTAAACATGTGAGTCAGTCGGTGTAATTTGAATTTTGTTTTTGTTGTTGTAAAATCTTGTAAATTGTGAATAAATAGGCCTACTGAAAACGCTTTTATGCAATTGTACATAATTTATAAAAATGCGCAATTTCTTTTTCTTTTGAGGGAGGGGGCGGGGTTAAAGAGGAAACGAATATGCGGCGAGTTTAATAAATTTTAAAGAATTTCTTCTGTCTTGGAGAAAGCTCGTGGTGTGTTTAATGTCTGCATATTTAAACTGCTCTGAGAATTCCTGGTTATCTACATCGGCTGTATTGTTAGGATATAACGACACATGCTCGTCCTTGTATGGCTGGATTAACGTTAAAGTAGACGGGGAAAAACAAATCTGGTCAAAAAATGCACAAAACAAGAAATAAATAATAATTAATACGTTGCACGCACGCCTGTTTCCTAACCACAGAGGTGACTTTGATAATAGCATGCCCTGAATTAGTCTCGGCGTTTTTAATAGATGATTTCTCCTCTGATAAAAACATGATCAGGTTTTGCTCTTCATTCTGATCGAGCCTTTTTTAAAATTTATTTATGTTTTATTGATACAGTTAAAAAACGGTATTTACCCGCCATTAAAATCTTAACATCACTCTTTACATTACATGATTACATCATTACTCTTTTCATCATCATTATTAAGATGATAACAGACATCTGAGAACAGATTCAGATTCATTGGTGTAAATGCAGATTTTTTTTTTAATCGTCTTTGTTGTGTGTTTGTTTATATTTGGGGTTTTCTGCACTAGAATTTTTTTTAAAAAGCATTTCAAAATAATAAACACTCAGGTGCTGACAACATAGGATCCTATATTTTGTAATCTGATAATTTATAAGAGTGCAGTCGATGGTTAAAATATAGACAAAAATTGACTACATTTTTAGCCAAACACTGTCCTAATACTCAAGATTTCTTTTATTTTTTCTTAAATATATAATAAACTGTGCCTTTATTCTTTAATATCTATGTTTAATACTGTCCCTCATGTAATTCGCATCCATAGATAGATACAAAGCTTTATTTTATTTCCATTTTGAGAAATTGTTTCATGTTGTTGTTGTTTATTTTTCAGTATCTCTTACATCCAAATTCTAAAAACACACGTAGGATATGTATTTGAAAACATTACTCATAAAATAGCCTCAGTGTGTGCGTTTGTGGAAATCATGTCCGGCTAAAATACACCCTTCTTTAGGATGAGAGGACATTTTTGTCTCCATCATCAGTTTGACCTACCCGATCTTACTTGATAATTTAAAACTTACTTTATAATGTGCACCTGGCTTCTTTAATGATTGTACTTATAGGCCAAGACAAAATATTATTATTATAATAATTTTTAATTGTTTGTTTGTTTTTGGTTTTCCTCTTCAGTCTTATTTACTGCAGGGTCATGACCTCAGCAATCTGAAGAAAATCCAATAACGCAAGTATCCGATAGTCAGTGCACTACCAATTCACCCAGTGCCCTCACTCAGGCCCACTTCAACGCTCGCTTTCACCTGGGTGCTTTTACTCTACTGCCGGCCCTCAAATCTTACCCCATCCCATGACCTCCAGCATCAAATGCCTCCATCTGTATGTGCAATTGTCACGGTTGTTACATTATTTCCTTTTTTAAATTTGATGGCTGAATCTGTTGAGGCCCCTGGGTTGGGAGCGAGCAATGAATGAGGGCAGGAGGAGGTAGGAAGGGAGAAGGCGAGGAGAGGAGAGGAGGTTTTTGTGTTGGAGAAGAATGGGGGATTAGTCCTGGTGTAAGCCGGGGCAACCCGGAGGTCACCCCCAACAAAAAGCCCGGCAAACAACACCCGTGGTTTTATCAGACTAATTCCCACTCGGGTCTGAACTCAAAAGCGAGAGGGCAGCGTGGATGCGAGTCACATCTAGTAAAGATGATTCCAGCAGGTATTTAATATGCACACAGTTGGTCTTATATAATTTCTTTCTTTCCCTACATAAAATGCCAGGTTTGTTTGGCTCTGTCTTTGCTCTCTGATATTAAAAAAGCTGCTAACATTTCGATACGCTATGACAGACTTTTATCATCAGGATTTATTTTTAACGCAGGAAAACAGCCCATCAATCAAAGAGGGGGTCATTTAGGAGCTCACAAGACACTACTTGGATTATTTTCAACAAAAGGTTAAAACAAGAAAAAACAAAATGAACTAGTTAGCAGAAAGCTTTAACAGGTCAGTGGATGTTTCAACATGGACTCTGATCCAAGCAGGCTGGGAAAAGTTTAAAACTAAGACCGTGTTAAAAACAGACAGCAGAATAAAAAATGCTCTTCGGACATCACACAGGTGACACTTTGTGGAACTCCATGCAAGCGTCCACGGCTAAACGCAAGACTCCAGATTCTGACTGAGCTCAAGATCAGAGGTTAAAGGTCATGTGTTCTAACGCGGACAGCTCAAAGTATCTCACTGTAAGGTAAGTTCTTTTTAAATACATACTGTAAATATAGAAGCTAAAATACAAAACAGCAAACTAGAATCTATAAGAACAAAATCATTTCTAAATGCAATGATGTACATTAGAGAGATTTTTCTGAGTTTTGACACAACCCAACTGACGTCAGGTACAGATGAACTTTTTCTTCGTTACTTTAGAATACTTCCTGTTACATTTATAAACCCCATTCCGCATTTGTTCATGTTCTTGTTCATGGAGTTTACAACATTATCGGCCAGATGTTGAGGCTGTAAAAGACTTGCAAATCAGGTTTCGTGCTGCATGAAATGAAGCGCTACTGAAAAAGAGCGTCGTGCAGTCTTTGCAAAAACGCCAAGTTTGAGCAGGAAGTTAACTTCACTTCCTTCTCAGCTCCTCGACGCATTTCTAAAGCGTGGCTTCCTGTGGAAGAATGGGGATTAAAAAATAAAGATAATTTAAACAAAAAAAAAAGTGAAGAGATATTTGACTATTTAATTATCACTCATCAAAAACTTGTTTCTGCAGGATATTATTATTTGTTCATTGTGATAAAAGGTGAGATGATTGCCTCTGAATACCGCTCTGATTGGACTTTTTGATCGCAAATGTCTTAATATGATGATAGGGAAATGGCAGAGGGGAAAGTGGAGGATTCTGCCGCAGCTATTCTGATTGATTCGCTAAACCTCGAGGTATGATGGGAGCGTTTCCTCCGCAAAGTGTAAGAGAAAGGGAGTCAGTAATTACTATTATCAGAGAAGTGGGACTCAAATGATCAGGCTTATCCTCGGGTCCTGATGTGACGCGAAACCCAGGTAAGATGAAATTATACCCGAGTGACACTTGTCTAGATACGCCACGCAAAAAGACATCAATCAGCGCATGCATCAGTCAGAAGTGCAGCTCGGTCTGGTCCACACTGTGCTATACGCAGCAGCTTCTATCATCAGGAGAGGCTGAGGGCTGGACCTGTGCATCCGGAGATCCACAGTCATGTGTCTGCAGGTCTTCCTCCTCTCCTCATGTTCAGCTTGGCACATGTTTGGACACCACTGCTTTGGCACGTCCCACTCCATAACCCCGTGCACCCGCTTCCCCTCCCCTTCCCCAATCCATTCCATGTGCTCCTGGTGTCCTGAACGTGGATAATCAGCGTCAGTTTATCACGCCTCCGCATATTTCCCTCCCTCTCCTCCTATAAAAACCCTCACCTCTGTCGTTGGACCCGGTTCTGTCATGGGAGATTACGGGGGACCGATTGCACAAGACTGAATGTGGCGCGAGGAGATTAGCCGGGGACGCCATAGAAAATAGCAACGGGGCCAACAGATTCCTCGCGAGGGGGCCTTATCGTGCAATTACACGTTGACACGTTTTAACCATTTTTCAGCCTCTTAATCCGAGCAACCCCCCGCCCCCCCCCCTTCCTCCCCCTCCTCTTTTCCAAAAGCAGACCTATTGGTGCTGAGGGAGCCTCGCTGCTCTCTGTCTGACTCTCTCCATCAGTCTCTGCTGCCGTCTAAAAAGTCTGCCTCATTTGCTCTCTTTATCAGCTTCTGTCGACGTTCCAAAATCTTTCAAAAAAGAGGGAAAAAATACGGATGAACACAGCGTTATCTTTTTTTCTCAATTGGAAAAAAGACTTTTAAGATAAATTAGATGCCCCAAAAAAGTTAACTCCTTTGGAAGAGATATAAAAAGATCAGTAACATCTAAGATCGAAACTGGACAGAAAAAGGATAATTTTGTGGCAAAATTCAGTCAGCCTGGAGGCGAGAATCAAAAGTCCCAATGAGTATGAACAGTTTTTCTGTCTATGTTCACATTTGTTTTTTAAAATTATTTGATGCTCTGCTCTGGATAATTGCTCTTGTTTTGGTTTTTCTGAGACTGATTCACAATGTGAGGATCTAACTGTAACCAAGGATGGAGCACGAACTGGACTGTGGTGATTTTAGTAATGTGAAAAGCAGATACTGAACATATTAGCTTAAATTCCACATAAAAAAAACACCAGATTCTTGCATGCTGTCTAATTTAGAGTGCATGTCCATGTTAAGCTGGTTGGGAAAGTTAGATATTTCAGTATTTCTCCCACTGCTCACCCTTACCTTTTTTCTGTTATTTGGAATATATGTAAGATGTTTAAAGCTTTTAAATGTGCATTAAAACTGGCTTCTCTCACACACACACTGATCAGCTTTTTATTAACCTGATTTAGTTGCGTCTGAATGTTTGTAGATTCACCCACAGAACATTTCCATGATATGATTGAATTGAGCTGTTTTCTTTACATCCCTTCTCTGTTTATTCCAAGCAAACATGGTCCGAGGTAAAGGTCAATATAAAGCCAGTGTCTCACAGGCAAACTTTAATTAAAAAAAAA
>NW_024583168.1:36091-41646 GCF_018398535.1 Haplochromis burtoni | reverse complement strand
TATATATATATATATGAGACAAAACAAGAAGGTAAGGTTTTTGCATTAAAAAAAACAAAAGAAAAAACACCTGAGGGCAAAGCAAGTGACACAAATAATAGATTTTAAAGCACAAGTCCTGGCATCTATAGTGTAAAAGTAGCATTTTGGCTAATATGAAGATGACCTCAGTTAAAGTTAATGTGAAAAATAAAAAGAATTCCATTATAAATCTCCCTGCACTCTTTATAGTGGAGCAGCTGCCTGGAGGCATTTTAAACAAGTCACCAGGCATCAAACAGACTGTGTGGTGTCTCGTTCCCCACCGCTTCTCAATTCAATTAGAGCCTTTCATGACAATCAATTAGGGAGTACCCCCTAGATCTCCCTGGGGACCTATAATCATCACTCGTCGCCTGGACGCTTCAGTATAAAGTAACAGGGCCACTGGGAACTGCGAGGAGACAGTCTGCGGTTTATTTCAGGGTATTTTACTTCATATTATCCTGTGTTTGTTTTTTTCCCCTTTCTCACTGGCTGTGTGTGTTAAATGTAGATTTTCCCCCTGTAAGTTTTACCCGCCTGCGCCATTTTCCAGCATATTACGGGTTTACTAGGAAGGCTTTACTGCCTGTCTTTTTATACTTCTTGTCTTTTTTTGTTTGTTTTAATAGTTCTTCCAGCTTTCACTCATAGCCAAAAGGTTAAATCACAGCTTCCTGAAACGCTGTTCTTAAAACAGAAACCATGAAGTACTTAATGATGGCAAAATTCTCCGCTGCGGGTCTTACCTTGCTTCATAATGGAGTAATTAGATGACTAATGAAGTCTTGAGTTTTCCACCCAAAACCATATGCTCTTGCTGTAGCTAAATATAATTTTTTACTCTGCTATATCCTCTGCTCTCTTATACTTCTCCTCTGTGATGCACTCAGAGATAAATATTGTACCTATATTTTTCACTATAACACACATATACACACACACACACTTATATTTCACATGATCACAGGTTTTTAAGTCAAACAAACACACACACATCCCATAAATGTCTGTCTGTTCAGGATTAGTTAGATGTTTTTCTCTACAGCAGAGATGTCTTTCTGAGGGCATTTTAATCTGGATTTTTTCTCTCATATTTTCATTACTTTGATGGGGAAATTGCTCCAGAACTGCTCGAGTATGTAACTATGTAGATGATTATTCAAAGACACTGGTATTGGTAACAATATATTATAAAAATCCCATCATTGTAGATATATTTTGGTCGTCTCCACCTCCTAATTCTCACCTATGATTCTCAGCAATGATGGAGTGAAATAGATTGTTTATTACATCATCAATCATTATTAGATGCCCTTATTGAACATACAGTAAAATGCATTAAACTGGGAGCTGTCCAGTGCTGAAATGAGCCAGTAGTCAGATTGCTTACCACAACTACTACATTTCTTTTTATTGGTCCTTTTAAAGTTTGCTAAACCAGACTCATGTTTGCTAACAAAATAAAGATTGTTACTGTCCCGCGATGGCCTAGTCTATGTTTCAAAACACCGGCAATTTACTTGCACACAGTTTTAAACCTGTTGTGGTCTTCTTCCGAGGGAAATGTCACAATTTTGAGCCACTGAACAACAACGCAAAATGTTTGCAAGTGGCTGTTTAAAGGCCTTAAATGAAGCAACAAGTGTTCTTTGAGAAAAACAAAACACTGGTCGAAAGAAGGCAAAGAAAAGCTTCAGGCTATCTACTTTTAACCAATTATAAATGCAGGAGCAAAAGTGAGGTCTCTTCAAGCCAATTACCTCAAACACCAAGGTGCTTTTCCTGGAGGGTTAAAGCACTTTAGTGCAGAAAGAAAAACGCAGGTGAGAGAAGAGGAAGGAATGGAAGAGAGCAGGAAAACGCTAACATGATTACAACTGTAGCTCAGGCTCAGGTAATCACTGGAGTTAAAAGGTCTCCTGCCAGCCCAGAAGCCAATGAAACACTCTCTCTTCCTTTCACCTCTGCAGAGGGGAACTCTGTCATTTGCAGATTGCAGGTGAGATCTGGTTCAAATCTCGCCTCACTTCCACCAAACCGGGTGCCAAACACACTGGTGAATTAGCGCCATTCATCAGCAGCAGTTCCATAATTATCTGGTGTAGTATGACATGGGGAGAACTCTGTGTGCATGTGTGTGTGTTTACATCTTATTACTCTGCATTTTTAACATATTCAGGCTGGATTTTTATTTTTTTGTATTTAAGAGTCAGACCTTTAAAAATGAAAAAAACTATTTACTGTCTAAGCAGGAGCCTTCAGTGCTGACTGTGTTCCACCCATGTTGGACAAGGCTTAGCTCTAATTTTTGCTTCATCCTAACTACCAGCTTTCCTTTTATTGAATAAAATAACTGAGTCTCATGTCTGCAAACAACAGACCCTACAAACATAATAAAAACTATTTTGGTAAACTTGTATGACAGCTATCCCTTTATAGACAAGACATGCTGTCACATACATCTCTCATTAAACACAGTGGTTTACAGAATACCAACAGAGTCACTCATGCTGCTGATGGACAGGTGTATCCACGCAAGAAGCTGCAAAACTTTACAGGTAAAGGATCAAAATGAAGGTTACTTTGAAGATGGGCGTGGTTGTGACTGAAGAGTACTGCATGCTAGTAATGATTATCTTACATTACTTGGCAAGTGTCACCATATGTCTGAATGTGTCGTGTATTCAGCTCTAGTTTCGTCCACTGAGGGGTTATGATTTGGGTAGCATTTGACTGTGTGCATGTCATTCTGTCTGTAAACATCTTGTGTTATATCGTTAAAGAAAGTATGATCAAGAGAAAGAGAGTGAGCTACCTAATTAGAAATATGCTGTAGCATAATATAATATAATAAGTTATTCATGCCCAGTTATGTACAAATCAAACATAATGTCACATATCCTTCCAAGTAAGTGGAGTTGTGCTAGAAACCCTAACTGTTACAATGCACGGTGATGCAGTTACAGGAACTACAACAGTACAGAGGATGGCCAAACACAACCTTATTGGGGGGGAAAAGGGAACCATTATCTACCTGAAATTAACAAAATGCACATATTTTATCAGTGTTGTGAACACTTTAAAGTAATATAAAACATGTGATTTATAGACTAACACACCAGAACACAATGCTCTTTTTTCCCCTAAAAAGGCCTAAATAAGTCACCTCCCCAAACTGGACTGTGAATAGAAGGAGTGTGCGTACATATGTGTGTAAGTGATTGTGCAGCCTCTACAGGCAGTTCATGCACTCATTATAACATGGTGACCCACAGTAGCCAAGGTAAGACACAGGGCAGAGAGCCATTAGTCGCACTACTTAGGCTGTCTGTCAGAGCAGTGTGTGTGTGTGTGTGTGTGTGTGTGTGTGTGTGTGTGTGTGTGTGTGTGTGTGTGTGTGTGTGTGTGTGTGTGCACTAAAGAGAGGGAAAAGAGGCAGAGCACCAAGACTCACTGCATCCAAACTGCATTAGTTCTTCAGTTCTGTTAAATGCTGCCACTCTGCACATGCTATGAATGATTTGATTTTTTCTTCAGCACGTGTACAGCTGAAACATCCTAAAGACTTTGACTTTTTAGTGGACTTTAGATCAGTAGTGACATTAGGGATGTCACAATCTCAAAAATCTAGTCATCAGTACCAGCAGAATGACACGATTTTTGAAAATTGATTGTCCCATGTACTCAAACGTAATCCTAATTCCTTATGAAATTCCTTATGAAAAAGTGTTTTTATATCACTGCTGACAGCAGACCATTTATTTAAAATGTTAACGTTCTATTTTAGTGATGGGACACAGATTGTTAGAAGATTACCCACTGGAAGCATTTAACCAGAGGAACAAAGGTCTCCCAAATATAATGGCTACGTGCATTTCAGAAGGATAACACTTTGGATGTTGTTGAATATTGAATTATGACTCATTGACTGTCTTTGAACAGCTCAGGTCTTTCAGGTGCTTTCAGTGTTCAATTTGAAGGATTTCCTTCTTTGGTCTGAAAAGAGCGATAGCATTATTTGCATTTTGACTTTTGCAACTCAATTATGACTCATCCATCTCAAATACAGTACTTTCATTGCCAACTGTGTTTTTCTTATACAGTTGAAATGGCACAACTGTGGGATAAACAGTACACAACACGTTAGCTACCATGATGTCATCTATTGGTTTTTGAAGTCTTGTTTTGAAGCCTCAACATAAGTTTCCACCATCCCCATCTTTCAAAAAAAGGTTGATGGAAAAAAAAGAATGGCTTGTTAGCCAATGAGCGTGTGATTTTATTCCACAGACAGTGCTCCATTTTCCAACGTGGTATCACGAACATTTACAAAATAAACATATTTAATTCAATATGATCTAAAGCGAGTGACTGAGTCCTTAAACTCAGCAGGAAAGTGTTTATCCAGTCACAAAGCTGTTTTCCTGTAGACTTCCATAGGACCGGAAGTACTTTTACAACTACAGCTATCACCATCTGGTGGCCATCAGACAGAATAAAGGCTTGTTCTGTGAAATATTTTGGAAGACACCAGCCCGTGAACCTATATATTAAGTAGCCAACCTGGCTAATGATGAGAAGACGCACTTTACCATTAGTTTGCAGTTTGTCGCATTTCCAATCTCAACTAACGCTAACATCTGATTCACGGTCACTTTACAATGTTCCAGTTTATTACAGCTCAGCTCATAGTTCAGACCAACAGTTATGTTAACACAACAGGGATGAAAGAAGTCTAAAGAAACAGTGGAGCCTGGGTCATCAAAACCAATTACTCTGAAGGTCAAGCTACTGTGAATGAAATCTACACAGTAATATTTCACATGTTTCTCACGTATCTGCAACTTCAACTTTGTAATTACAACCTTATTATAGGTGACAGGGATGCTTACTAACACAATCAAAATAAGACCCAAACTGTAAAATGATCATTATTGCCAAATTAAAGGATATAATGCATTTTTTGTTTGTTTGTTTTTAATATTAGCTGTTTTATTAAAGCTGTTTACTTTGCAGTTCTTAGTGCCATTAGAGAGTGTCTCTGCTCAGAAAGATTAAGTAAAAAACACCCTACTGTTTATCTACCCAGCAGTGTGTGATGTCGCTTACTAAAAAGTCTCTAAAGAGGGGAAAAAATGTTACGGTCCCCTTCTGTTATGGTTGAGGAACGACTTTTTTAATTCTAACTTTTAATTCGTGATAATGTGAGTGAACATTTCCCTCCAGTGTCCATGCATCTGGGGCAATGCAACGCTAGATGTTCATAATCAGTAGCAGAGAGTGCGTGCATGTGTGTGTGTGTGTGTGTGTGTGCATTAGGGTAAAACAATATGCTAATCTCTGGCGTGGAGTGGAGGGATTTGCTGTATAAAGAGTGAGAGAGAGACAGGGAAAGAGAGGGGAGCATGCTTGTTAGCGATAGCCTGGCTGAAGTTTCCTACACACACCCACCTCCCTGATCCACTTATGTAGGCCTTCTAGTGTGTGTGTGTGTGTGTGTGTGTGTGTGTGTGTGTGTGTGTGTGTGTGTG
>NW_024583168.1:29385-36061 GCF_018398535.1 Haplochromis burtoni | reverse complement strand
TAATCTGTCAGAATATGTGGTGTCATCTATACATGGTTTTCCTGTTTGTGTCATTTGTGGATGTTGCATATTGAATATTGATATTGTTGTCCTTGCTGCGATTGTGAGCGTGCATGTGTGTGTGTGTGTGTAGGTGTGTGTTTATATGTGTGTTTGTGTGAGTGCATGGGGATGATCTGTGTTGGCAGCCAGTAGTTATGGACTCAGATTAAACATGGAGAGGGATTCAGTTTGAGGGTATTTACAGATTCTCATTATAGCCTCAGAATCCGAGCGTGTGCAAACACACACACACACACACACACACACACACACACACACACACACACACACACACACACTCTAATCGTATCACCTATATAGCTTAATCTGTTTACTGTGATTAGGCCAAATTTGAACATAGCATATTTTCACTTTAACCTGGCGTCTTTGCTTCAGGTTTGAATGTACATGAAAATACACTGAATTTAGAAGGTAAAACCATATTTATAGCGCAGTGCCTACCTCTGTCCAGCCCTGTGCTAAACAAGAAAAGCTGATTCCTCAGTTTCTACTATACATGATGTTTCTTTATGACGTGTACACTTGAACTGACCTATGAACTGAGGTAAGTCTGGGAAGTATGCACAGTATGAATACAAATAATATACAGAGAAAAACCCAACAATCATATGACCCCCTATGAGCAAGCACTTTGGCGACAGTGGGAAGGAAAAACACACTTTTAACAGGAAGAAACCTCTGGCAGAACCAGGCTCAGGGAGGGGCGGCCATCTGCCGCGACCAGCTGGGGGTGAGAGAAGGAAGGCAGGACAAAAGACAAGCTGTGGAAGAGAGCCAGAGATTAATAACAAGTATGCTTCAATGCAGAGAGGTGCAAGGATTGCAAGTCCAGTCCTTGTATCTGATCATTTTCAGAGGAATGTTTTTGTTTGTTAAGCCATTTAACACTGACCTATGTTAGGTATAAAAAAGGCACCTAAGGTAAAGAATGAACCAGTGATGTGTGTACAAATAACAGAAAACTGAAAGCAAAGAATCCACTTTATTTTGTATCACAAGGAACTTTGTTGGCCCTCCAGATCAGAAAGGAGAAACAGGCAGAAAAGGCTGAGGAATGCCAAGTTACACAAGTGCTGGACTGAAAATTAGTGGCAACCGGAAAGATTCATCCAAATGTGAAGTTTCTGATTCAAATCAAATTAAATCAAATCAATTATCGATATGTGCAGAGGATGTCAGGAGAGAGTGTCTGCAGGCCTCTGTAAAATGTGGAGGCTCTCTTACAGTATGGGGCAGAATTTCAGCCAGTGGTGTAAAGGAATCCATCATGCAATACCATGTGGGAAGCAGCTGACTGACAACAGTTTCATTTTCATTCAGCATGACAATGATCCCAAACACACTGCCAGTGCAGTAAAATCTGGATAGAAAAATACACAGTGGAGCACTATCAGTCATGGATTGGCCTCCCCAGAGCTGGACCTCAACATTATTGAAGCAGTGTGGGATCATGTTGAGAAAGAACAGAACAAAAGGCAGGAACATCCAAAGCAGAGCGTTGAAAGTCCTTCAACAAACCTGGAGAACTATTCCTGAAGAAATAACACGAAAGAGTTCAACAGCTCAAGAGTTTTGCACAGTACAGTAAACAGAAATTATACCTGTACATCTACTGTCCAAGTCCATCTTGGAAAACAGCACCTTCAGGATATTTATAGAGCTGACATGATGTAAATTGGCAGACTCGAAACAAACCGTGATAACAATGGAGAAAAGTTCTATGTTGATTTTAAAAATATCTTAACCTACTCCCTATTTATATCATGTCTGATCAGTAAAAATAAATCATGTTTATTAAGATGTGAATGAGCAAAATACAAAAACCGGCAAGAAAATACTGCAGTGCTGATGAGGGATTATTCAACCTTGATCTAAACTTTGTGGATACACACAAAGTATGTGAACACTGCAGCATTCTTCATGTTGTGCACTTTACCCCAGACCAAACTCTTAAATCTAACCAACACGCAAAAAATTGGGAAGCTGTTAAACTTGTGACTGATTCTGTTATTGCCACATCTGGTGTGTCAGGGCGCCGACACCAAAGAACACCTTGTACATAAAGGGAAGGCGCAGGAAGCTTCTTGCATAACCTCATTATATCACACCTTTTTTCGTGGAATAAATATTTCGAAGCAACACAGGGCCGGTAGAACAAGTTGTGCACACAACAGTGAAAGCTGATGGAGTTAAAGTGATATTTCAGGCAATCTATTATTCATTCATTTGGCACTTTAGCTTCTAAATGCTTAGAAATGTTGACTGTGACTCCACGTCTGCTGATTGCAGATGAATAAACCAACTGCTGCTCCACAGAGCTGAGGGGAGTTGGTTTTTTGTGGGTTTGTCATTACCGGCGACCAGTTTCACGTAATCATTTAACCTGCACCTTATGACAGCTGGTGCATCTTTTGAATATTTAAAAAGCAAGAATAAACTAATAGGAAGAACAAAAGCAAGACATCAAACGGCCCGCCGACTCTACAGTCGTGTCAAACATCCTCATGAAGAAACTTTAGACAACGTGGCTCTTGTTTAGACACAAACTTTTTCTTGGTTTTTTTTGTCCTTAAAGTAGACAACTTGGTCGGTGGAGATGAGAAGAAGAATTGGGGGAGGGGGGGTGATGGTGAGGGATGTGGAAGGATGAGAAAAAACAGAAGGAGGGAAAAGCAGTGCTGAAACACAACGGGAGCATCCATCCTTTAACCGGTGGGGAGTTATCGCCTAACGACAGAGCTTTTCCAAACGCTTTAAAAAGCACATTTGAAGATGTATTAGTGCATCCCCGGATCCACTTGCTGCCAATAGGGGGCTGCTCACTGGGCTTTGTGCATGTCTGTGTGTATATATGTGATTTTTTTTTTTTTTTTTTGTGTAGCTCCCTTCAAATTCCCTTAGCGAGCGTTGCTAAGGTGCTTTAGGGATGGGATTAGCTGGAGGCTCATCACACATTCCAACAGGAAAAAAAAGTATGAAGGAAAAGAGAGAGAGAGTCAGAAATGAGGGGAAGAATTAAAGGAAGAATACGGAGAAGAGAAGGAAGGAAGGACTGTGATAAAATAAACAAATTTAAAAGACTAGAAAAACTTTTTTTAAAGAAGGGAAGACGTTAAAGACAGGAAATAAAGAGGGAGGGGCAATGTGATAAGAAAATGAAGTTACACATGGATAACAGACAAGAAAGGAAAGCAGACGAGAGCAAAAAGATGGAAAGATGAAAAAATATAGAGCTACTGAATAGTTGTAGAAACGCCATGATTTTTAATGGTGAAAAAATAACAAAAATTTGGAGTAAGGAAAAGAAATAACAAATGGTGAGAGTGTAAAAAGGAGGAAGGAGAGATGAAAGAAAGGAGGCAACATGGAAGGAGGTCACTGAGAAAGAAGAAAGGACAGAGTAGAGAGAGGAGGGAAGAGGAGTGAAAGAGTGAGCTTGCTGACTGTTGCATCAGCGTGTTAACCGAGGGCAATATGAGGAGAATAAGCCGCATAATGAAGCGTGCAGGCAGCTGCAGAAATGTGTCCAGGAAGCCACCTTGTCTCCACTGCTGTGATGTCTGAAATCCATCAGAGGAGCCGTCTGCCAGGTTTGGCATCCCGGTTTAACACGACACTGAGATTAAAGACACGCAGGCAGATGAAACCGCTAATCTTCAAGATCGTGGGTTATTTTTGGTGAGGTGCTTATGCACTGCACTTCCAAGATCTCCGCTCAATCACGTTTTTTGCTGCGATAGCTGTTACTGCCTGTACCAATTTTAATAAAACAACAACAACGAAAAAAATGCCTCCAAATGACACGACAAAATGTTTGTTACCGTAAAGTGTTTTCTGATCTGATGCTGCTATCTAAGGACAGCAAGGAATACAATGTAAAAAAAAATGAAAGGAATACTCAGATCTCAATGGGAAAAAATATCATGATGAAATATAAATGAAATGAAAATGATCAACCTACAGAGGGCTGAATTCAGACTTAAAATGATGTGGCTGGCTAGTCCAAATGGTGTTCCTAATGAGATGATGGATGGTGTCCCGGAGGATCTGCCCCCAGATCTGGAGCTGGGCATCACTGAGATCCTGGACAGGCTGAGGTGCAACCTGGTGGCATCAGATGAATGAAAACGTAATGTCCCAGAAGTGTTCTGTTGGATTTAGGTCAGATGAGCGTGGTGGCCAGTAAGTGGTATCAGTTTTTTCACCCTCCATGAACTGTCCACATACCACAACATGTGTCCAGGCATTGCTGTATACCAGAAGGAACCCAGGACCCACTGCACCAGCGTTGCGTGTGACAACTGTCCAAAGATTTCATCCTGATGTTTGATGGCAGCCATGATGCTGTTGCCTAGGCTATAGAGGTCTGTCCATCACTCTATGGATGTGCTTCCCCAGATCATCACCACCAAACTAGTCATGCTCACTGATGTTACAGGCAGCAAATTATTCTTTATGTCACATGTGCTAAGGGTGAACGTGCTCTCATCTGTGAAAAACACAGGGTGCCAGAATGTGACGTGCCAATTCTGGTATTCGATGCCAAATGCCAATGCCAGGCAGTGAGCACAGGGCCCACTAGAAGACACCGGGCTCTCAGACCACCCTCATAAAGTGTTTCTGATTGTTTGGTCAGAGACATTCACACCAGTGTCCTGCTGGTAGTCATGTTGTAGCTCTGGCAATGCTCATCCTGTTCCTCCTTGCACACAGGAGCAGCTATCGGTGTATCCTGCACACTCCATTCATAAAGAAGGGAAAAGGGATAAAAGGTAAGTCATCCCAAATTGTACAAAATGACAGCAGGTGTTATGCAGTGAGGAATTAAAATTTGACATTTTTGGTTAAAATTCAGAAAAGTAACATCAGGTTTTATGCAATATCATCTGGAAAAGCATCTTCAGCATGACGATGATCAAAAGCAAACCTAGATAGAAAAAACAGACAATGAAACATTATCAGTCATGGATTGGCCTCCCCACAGCCATTAAAAGCAGTGTGGGATCATGTTGACAGACAACAGAACAAAACATCCAAAGAAGAGCTTTGAATGTCCTTCAAGAACCCTGGAGAACTATTCCTTTAAGACTACTTAAAGACATGACAAGAAAGCTGCCTAAGAGAGTTCAGACTGTGCTGAAGAATAAAGGTGGTCTTGGCAGATATTGACTTTCAAGCTTGTCAGAATTGTTTTACCTTTATATTCTGTATTTCCATGTATGTTTGCACATGTTTAAAAATTGCTGAGATTATGTATTTTATTCATTTTAGGGCTGTTTGTCATTTATTATTTTACTAATAAATAACAACTGTGAGCTGGAAAAAAGTTGAGTCAGTGCATCCCTACTGAGAATAAGAAGTCATGGTCCCTGAACCACTCGCTCTACAGTAAGTCCTGCACATTAAGCAGAACAGCTGCCACCCACTAAACTCCTATAATAGCCTAATGTACATGTCAGGTCTCATGTTTTACCTGTAAGACTCACATTTCAGTCCCTCTGATCACCATCTGTGATATGAAAACATCAAATTTCCACACAGACAGAGAAATACAGCATCTCTCCAGTGCCGTAAAGTTTCTTAGGTAAGAGGCTGAGGTAGAACAGGCTGCCCAATTTGTACCCACATTTAACCCTACTGTACTTCTACATCAGGAGCTACATATCCTGCTATTCAAAGTCTTTTTTTAAACTTTGTTGTTGTCGCACTTAGCAGCACTGTGGCAAGCCAACTAATGGACCAACCAATTATGACAAGTGCATGGGGGTGGGGGGGAGTTAAAAGCAGTAAAATAATAATAATGTTGATGTTTTCCTGCTTTTTGAAGTCCAAAGGCTTTTTTCCAGCTGTCTAATAAAGTTTAATATTTTCAAACATCTGACTTTCTCTTCTTCTTTTCTTTAAAGTCAATGCCAGTTATAGATTTTAGTGATTTCTTTGAAATCTATCATCTTTAGACTGGCATGAAAACCAGCCACACTATACATATACTTTATTTGCAAGCGTTTGCTTGTAAAGCAGCGGGATCAATGTTGCATAGGTGTGGTCTGTCAGAGCTCATGTTACCTGGCCCTGCAATGCAACCTGAGTTTCCTCTGTTTGGACAAATTGACACAGTGAACTGAGCCGACAGGCAGCCAGATTTCCCTCTCTGTTTATCTCCATCTCACTCTATTCATATTTACTTATCACTTTCTCTCCATCTTATTAAATAAACAGAACTGCAAACAGATTAACAACAAAGTTAGTGAATTTTTAACATTAATGAAGTGTTAGATATTTCAAAATTATCTCATTAGGATAATTCAGCAATTTAAGAGCATTTTATTCATTCTTTTTTTTTTAAATCTTGAAACTTTAGATATCTTAAACTTTTCATCTATGCTCTGTGATTTGACCTCTCTTCTTTTTCTTTTAATATATTTTTTAATTTCCATCTTTCTTTCTTGTCCGAACCAACCGTTTAAGGTTTCCATGATCTCATTATGTGTCTATGAAAAGGGACAGGTAATGCAATCTGGCATGACGTGGCATGAATTATGTGTGTGTGTGTGTGTGTGTGTGTGTGTGTGTGTGTGTGTGTGTGTGTGTGTGTGTGTGTGTGTGTGTGTGT
>NW_024583168.1:0-29365 GCF_018398535.1 Haplochromis burtoni | reverse complement strand
GTGTGTGTGTGTGTGTGTGTGTGTGTGTGTGTGTGTGTGTGTGTGTGTGTGTGTGTGTGTGTGTGTGTGTTTTGATTACCTGAATAGCGGTCAACAGAGTCTCCATTTCACCCGCTTATCTTGTCGAGAAATAATCATCTAATCAGATGCACACACACACACACTGCATGAAAGCTTCTCATGCTTGCACAGCTGAATGCTTAACCCAACCAATGACAACAGTGTTTACTTACAGCCCTTCTCTGTAAACTACCTTAAAGGGGAACTGCTGGTACTGAAAAGAGGAGCTTGTTTGTTGTTGAGGCACTGTAATAGGTATCAGTAAGCGAAATATTACTAAGTTGTCATATACTTTCATTATGAACACAAATACTAGGGGAATAGTGTGTTTATTTTTGGGTTTATATAAACTCCAGGTTTTGCAAATTTTGACGCTTTTTTTTAAATAGAGGATTTTTTTCCCATAAAAACAAGTTCTAGTCAGAGAAAAACCACCAAAATAATTAATGATGATAAAAAGATGAAGAAGAACACGTTTCCTACTAAATTTTCAGAAATAGCAGGACAAAACAAAAGTCTCTGTCAAATAAGATCAATTGTTGTAAAAGCTCTGGTTCTGTGCATTTAATTTCAGGAAAGGTTTTAAAGTCTTGCTTTATATGAAATCTTTATCAAACCAATAATGTGGTTAAGAACAATAAACTAAAAGGAGCAATGCTGATATGTTCTTATTACTTTATCATCTATTGACAGTTTATCTATAACACATGTGTCAAACTCAAGGCCCGCGGGCCACATCTGGACCGGCCGACATTTATATCTGGCCCGCGAGATCATTTTATATAGATTTATTATTATTGTTATGCGATATGAGGCGCTAGTAACACACAAACTACAGATCCCATAATGGGATAGCTGGGAACATTCCCGGTTAATCAAGTAGTGATGGGATTTCCGGCTCTTTTTAGAGATAATAATATATTATTGTCAATAATAAATTAATTAAAGCAACAAAACAACCTGAAGAGCCGGTTTGGAGCCGAAAGAGCCGGCTCTTTTTAGTGAGCCGGGCTCCAAACCGGCTCTTCAGGTTGTTTTGTTGCTTTAATTAATTTATTATTGACAATAATATAAAATTATGCACAAAAGGAATTACTAATGTAAAAAAAAGTAGTTTTATTTATACATGTTTATATATAAATATATGCAGTGGCCCCTAGAGACAAAACACGTACAAACTCCAAAAAGCACATACAAACTCCAAAACACATTTTTAGCATGAACTGAATTTCCAAAACAGAGCTACCTACATCACTTAAATTACACAATTGAAAGCATGAAAGCATATGTGTATTGTTTGTGTATTTATACACAAGCATTCATATATAGTCAAATAAAAAATTTTTAAAAAAAAGTTCATTTACCTGTTATTACCACACACCAAATCCGGTCGTTGGTACTTGCTGGCTTGTGTAGCCACTAGGTAGCAAAAGCTCAACACTGCCCCTAACATCCTGGAGCACTTCTGTTGTCTTTTGTACGTGTTTTGAGTTTTTATGTGCTTCTGAGCTTTTACGTGTTTTGGAGTTTGTACGTGCTTCGGAGTTTGTACATGTTTTTACGTGTTTTGGAGTTTTTACGTGTTTTGGAGTTTGTATGTGTTTTTACGTGTTTTGGAGTTTTTACGCTTTTGGAGTTTGTACGTGCTTCAGGGTTTGTACGTGCTTTGTCTGTAGGGACCACCGTAAATATACTTTTATTTATTCACTCCACATAAAATGTAATAAATAAATCATATAATACAAAAATCAACTAGTCACATTTCAACTTTTAACTATTTAAAATTTCAGCCTTTTCCTTTTACAAATTTAAAGTGAAACACCACAAAACACTGCAAACCACAACACAATTAAATATAAATTATAATATGAAAACAAAAAGAAGATGCATATTCTCTGTCATATGGGCCTGCATGAATAAACTTTCTGAATCCTTTATCATCCGCAACTGAAAATAGTTGTGGATGATTACTATACCTTTCTAATGTGACGTTGTTATCCCTGGCTCTTTCTCTGTCTCTCCCTCCTGTTCTGTTCCTGTGCTACTGAGTGTAACTACCGCCCCTCCCCCCTCTGCCCAGCGTAAAGCACAAGGCTCGCATGCTGAGTGAAGCGGGAAAAAAAGTGCGAGAGAGAGGGTGAGAGAAAGGGGAGGGAAAAAACCACAGCTCACAATAAGGAGCTGGCTCGCATTGTTCACGTCAGAGAACTGGCTCTAAGAGCCATTTCGTTCGCGACTGACCCATCACTACAATCAAGTCAAACTTCTGTTATTGCGAAGCTAGCCCCCACAATGGCCAAGAGAAAAGTTGATTCTGAAAACAGAGCCTTTCAGCACCGGTGGGAGGCTGAATATATGTTTACAAACATTGCCGGTAAACCGTGTGTCTTATTAGTGGAACTAATGTGGCTGTGATTAAGGAATTTTATTTAAGACCGCATTACCAGACAAACATCACGATAAGCTGAAAAACCTAAATGCAGAGCAGAACATACAAAAAGTAGAAGAGCTAAAGAAAAATCTGACATTTCAGCAGACGTTTTTCACCAGAGCAAAATCACAAAGTGAAGCTGTTGTGAAAGCAAGTTTTATTGTAGCAGAGGAGCCAAATCAGCCCAGTACCACTCTGAAGAGCTGCATGATGAAGCTGTGCGATGTCTTGTGTCCAGACAAAACGCAGATTTTGGCAAATGTGAGCCTGAGGAGAAACGTATGTCAAAGTGCAACCGACATGAAACTGCCCTGGGACAAACTTGTTGGACTTACAACAGATGGAGCGCTGTTGTGTGGTGAAAAAAGTGGACTAGTCGGCAGGATGCAAGTAAAGATGCAGGAGAACTGTACCGGTGACTTAACAACATGCATCACACACCAGGAAAGGTTGTGTGGTAAAGTCCTTAAAAGTGAGCATGTAATGATCACCGTGACGCAAACCGTACATTTTATCTGAGCTAAAGGTTTAAATCACTGTCAATTTCAGTCTTTTATGTGGGAAATAGATTCAGTTTGCCGACATTCCTTATCAGTCCGTTGGCTGAGTTGGGGAAAAGTGCTCAATAGAGTTTTTGAGCTCAGCAAGGAAATCTGTCAGTTCATGGACGATGCGGTGAAGGCATTTCAAGTGAAGCTGTCACAAATGCACCAGTGCAACTTGCCTCGCTTTCCCTGTTGCCAAGTAATGTTGAACCAAGTCAGTGCAACAGTGTTCCCAAACGCGCACTTTGCTGATAAACTGAGCGCACTGAGTTGGTGACTTTGAAGCACAAAATGAGAATTTCGAGCTGCTTCACAACCCATTTACAGTCGACGTGGAAACTGATTCAGATGGAGCTGCATTCTAATGGGACACTCAAGGCAAAGTACGACACTGAATGGCCCGCAGAGTGTATTAGTTCCATTCCTAAAGCAACAACCCAGCTCCGTCTACATGCAGCTCCAACCTTGTGTATGCTTTCATTTATTTTTTCTGGGGTTTTGGCAGCATGTTCATATTTCTAACTTGCATAATTTTGACAGGATATATTTTTATGGAGAGCAAAATATTTAAAGTTAGAGTTTATTTTTTTAAGTTTATTTATTCTGGATTTATATTCCTGTCTCTTTTTATTCATATTTATGTTTACAAAAACATTGTTTTAGTGTGGTCAATAAATGTTTATCTTGTTTGACCCGCGACCTAAAGTGTACCTTGAGGTTTGGCCCCCCTGTGCAATTGAGTTTGACACCCCTGATCTATATTATACTTAATACATACTGTAAATCAAAGAATCCGTGAAAACGCAGCACTTTCAGCTGGTAAAAAGGGAGACGCTTTCATGACAGAAAACTCTGACTTTAAGCTCAACATAGCTCGCTAATTCATTAATGTCACCTCCATAATACACCCTTCAGTTCACCTCTTCCCACAAAGAACACCGACACAAAAAACGTTGTAGCTTTGGGAGGTCTCAGCATTCTCTAGTTTTAATTCTGCACTCCATTTATGCCTGTTAAAGTTTAGTAAAGTCACTATGCAGTACCCAGAATCAATTATTAAGCCTCTGTACATATGGTTAGGTTAAAAAGCGAGATGAGCACAATCTGGATCTTTATCTTTTTATGGCAATAACAGCAGGTGTTACATTAACCTAAAACTATGATTTAACGCAAAACTGTATAGTTAAGAGATATAAATATCAAGACAGTGAGAGCAGTATTACATCCCAACAATATGACACAGTAATATAATTACTCATATAAAGATGTGTCTCAGCTGTGCATAGGCCTTGTGCTGGAAGTCTCCTCTCTCTTGTTATTTCCAAGGCATAAAAAACACATAATTCACATACTTTCATTTCTAGCAGTGTTTGTGTCCACCAATGCTCTTTCCCAATGCTCAATTGGCAGGTGTCTATGATATTAAAAATCACATATTGAACTGCAGTAAAGTCACAACAGCAAGAGAACTGAAAAATAGATCAATCGGGTGGTGATGAAAAGAAAGGGAGGGAGGCTGATCGACTGTAGTTCTGACCTCTCTGCTCACACAACACTCAAACCAACCAAAAAAGAAAAAAAATAAGCCTCTGAGCCCTGCACGGCCAGGGCATTTTACTGTAGCAATCCCCCCCCTCCCACTCCCACGCCCTCTTAGCCACCAACCCCACGTGGCTGGACAGCCGATAAGTTGGAGCCGAGGACTAAAAGCTCCCGCAGGGCGAGCGACAATAGGACTCCTACAGCCATGGAAAGGAAAGTGCTCTCTCTCCTCTCTCTCACTTTCTTCCTCAGCAACTCTCTCTCACTCTGCTTCGCTGTAGGGAGACATTATGGAAGTCATTATTCTGGCCCTCCAAGTTGCCACAGAAGCTTCGGGGCTTTGACCTGGCCGTGTGTGTGTGAGTGCATGCGCACACATAAGCCCCGCAGGATGTCCTCCAGCCCCACAAAGTGTGAGATGAGGAGAATTAAGAGTCATTTTTCCTGACTTTTTTTCCTGCTGAGGAGCTACGCCACACATTTTACATTTCTACTGGATACATTTTGATGTACACACACACATGCACACACGTAGCATGGGGTAAATTTAAAGTAGGTAATATTGAAAAGCTGAAATCCAAATCTACGCTGTTAGAGCTAATGACTTGGCTCAAACAAACTTATTATAAACATGAAAAACTGTCACCCACAGAGAGCGTTTTCTTGTTTTATTTTGAAATAATTATGCGTCAAAATGAATTGTTAATCAACATCATACTGGTCAGCGTTTATGTAGAGTAAAGAGTGGGTGGTTTTTTTATATTATTATTCAGCACCCTTAACACTTATTACCATTTCCTGCCGTTTCAGTGGGGATTTTTTTATATATATATCAAACTACACTTCTTTACCGATGTAGAGGACAGCTGCTGTTATCAGCTTGAATTACAGAGCAATTACAATCCTATTTTCAAAAAATAGTTAAGAAAATGTTCAAAAGATGTAAAAAAAAATTAAATTAAATTAAAAGAAGTTGTGATTTTATTTTATTTTTTTAAAGATATACTCTTTTTACATTTGCAACATATTAAAAACATTGGGATAGAAATTATGGATACCCCATTTTCTGAAAAAAAATTATTAATTTGGGAACTGAGGAGATTAAGCTGTAAATTTGAAGGGAAACTATTCTCCTATCCTTGCTTTACATGAGATTCCAGGTGCTCACCAGTTCAGGGCCTCCTTTGTTGTATTTTCTGGTGTTATTAGTGGAAATGCATGCATTATATGGTTTGATGTCATCTAGCTTAAATCAAGAAGGCACTTCAATGACAAGCACATTACTTGGATGTGTTTGTTCTGCTCTAAAAGCCTTCTGTTCAGCATTAAGGTTGCCTTCACAGTTGTGCAAGTTACAGAAACCATGTTTACTAATGAATCCTATCGTAAATGCTGGTTTGGAAGTTGGGGGCTTCCCATTATGCACTGAGCCTTTCTTCTTCCTTCACCTCCTTTCACTCTCCATGTGTTTATAATCACATGAATTTCTGCCCCTCTTCCAAAGTATGTCTTTTTTCCCATCTCCCTCCCCAGACCCCCAGTCATGAGTGGTTTGAGGAGCACAACAACGGGTCTCCACATCTTAATCCAATCGAGCATCTGTGGGATGTGCTGGACAAACAAGTTCGATCCACGGAGGCCCCACCTCACAGCCTATGGACTTTAAGGATCTGTTGCTAACATCTTGGTGCCAGATACCACATCCGAGTCCATACCTTGACGGGTCAGGGCTGTTTGGCAGCAAAAGGGAGAACAACACAAAATTAGGCAGGTAGTCACAATTTTATGCCCGATCGGCATTTTCCTCAAGAAAGTAGAATCATCTTTCAGACCAGCAGGTTATGTTGAGCACTGAAATCCAATATATCCCTCTCTGAGAAAACAGGTTAGACAAATTGTCCCCTCTGGTTGGAAGAGTTATATGTTCAAGACCAATGAAATGCTGGGTGGCAGGAGAGCCATGTTTACATTCATGATAGTGTTTATCTATGGCATACGCCATGCTTTTAGTATGAATGGCTATTATTATCTGAAATACACTGTTTGTCCAATAAGAGCTTGACTACAGGCGCTGCTGAGCATGTAGACAAATGATGTCATATTGTAGTCTGTCCATCCATTCGCTTCTGCTTATCCTTTTCATAGTCGCGGGGGGGCTTGGAGCCTATCCCAGCTGTCTTAGGGAGAGAGGCGGGGTACACCCTGGACAGGTCACCAGTCTGTCGCAGGGCCAACACGTAGACAGAGACATCCATTCGTGTTCACATTCACACCTATGGGCAATTTAGAGTTTCCAATTAACCTATCCCCACTAAGAGCATGTATTTGGACTGTGGGAGGAAGCTGGAGTACCCGGGGAGAACCCCCGCAAACACGGGGAGAGCGTGCAAACTCCACCGGGCCTGATGGTGGAATTGAACTCAGGACCTTCTTGCTGTGAGGCAACAGTGCTAACCACCGTATTGTAGTCTATGAACTGCTTAATAGGAAATTTCTTAGGGGATTTCTTCCCTTAGCTATGTTTTTTATTATGAATCGTTACTGTTATAGTGAAGAAGAGTATTGCAATTCATGGGTTTCATATAAATCACAGCATAGATGCATCAATCTTGAAATTTAGAGATGGCTAGATCAAAAGTGGTGTTTTAATCACATTTCACTGTAAATCACATTCAGAAACAAACTTGAAGTTATATTTATGTTTATATGCTTATATACTTGAAACATTCCAAGTTCTTCTATTGTACCATTCCTAAACATTAGGATTTCATCCAAAAATCTTTTCCACAACTTGCATTCACATTTTCGTTATTCAGAAATTACCTCCTCCTCCCAGTCGCTGTACTGGAGCAGTTGCTGTACCTATGCCAGTGTCCTTCATTTGTAAAAAAAAAAAAGTAGCAGTCCTCAAATCTGAAATAATTATTTGTTAAAACTAAAATCAACTCTCTTGTTGAGAGTTAAAGGCCTCGTTGAGAAATATATTTGAAGTTAAACCCGTTTCATTCAGAGTACAAATATACAGGCTTTCCACAGCCATAGATACAAGCAGAGTTATCCACAGTATAATTTTCCAAGCAATTTAATACATCATAGAAGGTGTTGATGCGACAATACCTTTCAAAAATGTTTCTTTTATTTGTCACTCATTTTTAAAATAAATAGAAAAACAAGCATGCAGCTTCAGTGCCCAGAAGTGTCACTCTAAGCGCCACATTTGTGATGTGTTGGCAAAATAAGGCAAGTGAGTTTGCTCCAAAGATGCCTGTCAGATCATCCTCAGGACAATGTTTTTTAACTGCACTTTTTGGGGGGGTATTGTTTTAATACCATCTTCATCCTGTAGTGTTACGGTTCAAGTTCAAGCAGCAGCAGAAAAAGCATGTGAAGATTCAACCGCATGACATTATTGTTGGTTCGGTTCAGGTAAACTGCTATTTTGTGCCAGAGAATTTAAGTTTATTTTCCAATATAGAGCCTGAGTCAGTGCAAAATTAACAGGCAGTGCATAAATAATTTTTCTAGACTTTGATGATGGTGACATAACTTTAGGTGAGCTGGTTTACAGAAGAGCAATTTAGACGTCATGAAGAATGATGCAGGGCTGGCTTTGCAGACAGTTACTGCCACCTAATCTAAATGTTACAGCCAGATGACGAGGCAACCAAATTGAATTGCACAGAGAAGCAGGGTAGCTGCTTAAATGCCACAAAGACAGACACATCCAAAGCTGGTTTCCACTTTTCTCCACAGATGGTTTGTGGATGCATTTTTTAAACTGGCTAGTCCTTGTAGGGGTAATTCATGGGAATCCATACTGTCAGCTCTTTACTATAGCTTACTCAATATTAACTGAAGGTTCAGGAATAATCCCCAAGGTCAAAATTTATTTTTTCTTGTGGTCATGTTACACTCCTCCCATCGTTCAGTCTAAGACTATACTTATCTTTAGTTTAACTAGACTACTTAAATCTGTCATCATCACCTCTAATCTTTACATTATTCCCGTATTTGTCATGTTAAAGATCGTCATCATAGGTTTCTATCTGCCGTTATTGTGTCTGCCATTGTCACGAGCACCTTTATTTTCACCCTCATCATCATCACTGCTGTTGTCATCACTTTCCTCTTTAGGCTCTTTGATTGTTCTGGACCTCTTGTATCTTTTTATCCAGAGTCTAGAATGGGCCTTTAGCTTTTAGGCTGAGCACCTGATGGTTAGAGAGAAAAGGGGACAGAAAAAAAGAGGAGGGACGGAAGAAAGCGGGGAATCAGGATGGAGGCTGTAATAGGAGACACGCAGCAGGGGGGCTGTTTACTGTCACTGAAGGAGGAGAAAGAAGAAAAGAGAGATGGGGGGGTGAGACGGAGGGAGACGAACAATGAGAGGGAAAGAGGGAAGATTAGAGGAAGATGAATAGATGAGGGTAATGTTCAGGGGGAAAAGACAGACAGCACAGGTTCTATACAGTGACAGAAAACGTTTCATAAGGCTTGTACCATCACAGTCTTCTACCATACCACCGTACAGTAACAAAGAACCTTTGTCCAACTTTCTGAAATCATCTGCTCCAGCGCCACTATATTCTAAGAAATGTTAAGGATTTTGAGAAATCTTTGACCTGGAAATGACCTTGTCTGACTTAAAATCAACAGTCAAAATTTTAACAAAATTTTCTGTATTCAATGACCTCCCTGTATAAAGACTGCTATATATCATGCTTGAAGATAACACTTCATTCATTTAGAAGCTGTTCAGGAGGTACATATAGAGAAATATGTCCACATCGTTAGCAGCTCGTGCTTTCACTGGAGTCATTTGTGAGTTAAACTATGACTGTTTACAGACAAGAATGGCACAAAAACAAGATCAAACCTTCAAGAGCTGGTTATGTCGCCCAATTTACTCAAACTGTGATACTAAAAACACTCATTAGAGTCTCATTTATTTAAATTTGTTTTCACTGGCAATTCTTTTGCAATATTTAGATTAATCCATTTTCACTTGATAGGAACAGCCTAACTAAAACAGCTTTAATAGCTTCTTCTCAGAATCCATCTCTTTTTTGGCCAGGCATGATACATAACTTCCCTGTGAATCTCTCTTGACCTCTAAACTATTTAAATACACCTACTCTGGTTCAAGTGGAATACGAGGATAGGATTATTCAATTCAGGATCAGAATAAGTCCACATGTATTACCTTGAGCTACTAATATATCAAAAACAACTACACTGTGGATAAAATCCAGAACAGTCATAATGAACCCTCTTTTCCTACAATGTGGACTGTCACACTTCCACACACAAAAAACAAAGATTCCTGGCACCAAGCAGCAGACAACAGCCCACTCACAACCACAAAACTACTGATCTGAAAGCTCAAGAACTACTGATTTCATCAGCATGAAAGACGCTCTCACTTGCAGAGACACCATGAAGATTATGACCATCAGGATTTTATTCCCATGAAAAGTATCTTTAACGGTCTCTGTTTAACAAGAGATCATGCTTGGCTAACATGTTGACCTTTGGCAATCAAAAGACACCCCAGTAGAACTGGTTTCCCACCAGCACCAGCTCCGACACCGGGTTAGTTGAAACCACTACATGAAATTTGCCACAGCTCGGCTTAATCGGAGCTAAAACATTACATCTGCTTCTACAGACTGTTGCATTAAATGCATTAATGAGAATTCTTTTGAAAAACCTTTTAACTGCTACTTTAAAGTAGCAGATCAAGACTCCCTTTGTAATGTGAAGTTTAGGAATTGCTTCGCCCACAACTTAACCTTGATGTACTACTGCTTTACAGCCCTCCCCTAACTCTTTCACTCCTCTCCCTCACATCACCTCTGGTTTCACAGCAGAGACCATTCAAGGTAGCAGCTGCCAGCCACCGATGGATGCTTTGCTCTGCACTCTTCATGATTTTGTACATGAACTGGCACCTGGCTAGTTGAAAATAGGATAGCAAAGGACTCTGTGAGGGTTCTGCAAAGAAGCATGACTAACCACAATCAAAGGTCGGTCTTTGAGAGCCACTGCTCTGACATATACTGTCAAATTTCCATTACATAGAGATACACACACGTATTCCACACTATGAAGAGACATGGCCAGAAGCCATCTGGCGGGCAAGGCGCCAATGTGTTAGACATGATAGGAATGGTATAAAGCCTGGCTTACTGTAATCATGTTTTGGTGTTTTCAGGTTTGACTGAACTGCAGTGAATACCTGCCACCTTTTCCTCCAACCACCAAGTCCTGGCTGGATCTGATAAACTTTGAAATATACTGACCAGTCATTACAGTTATAGAAGTGATGGTGGATGTTCCATACAGGTAGACGTAAAGACCGTCCAGGATGTTATTGGAGGTTTTGTTCTTCCCGTAAGTACAGTTATTATATTTCTTTGTGAGTATTAAAACACTATTAAAACAAACAAACAAACAAATTCATGCGTGCTTGTAGACTTGTTGCACACACATACACGCAGAGACGAACATGCACAGACACAATGTTAGGTCCCGGTGCAGTAGGGAACATTCACACACCGACACTAATGTATGCTGCTGCTTTGAAGATAGCTGAGCAATGGGGTAGGAGGAAGGAAAGAAATTGGTAAGGGATTGCTAGAAAGCACAGTTTCTAGCAATCAATAACAAAAAGGCTTCCAAAAGTAGCACGAGCGGTTCCTAACATGTTTAGCACGGTGCTGTCAAGCTACTTTTCGAATTTTGGACGTAGATTTCCAAGAAACTGCTCAAGACAACACGCATTGCTTTAGTTTTAGCAACAAGGTTAGAAGCAGCTTTGATAGGAATCAGCTGCAAACAGACTGAAAGAACATTTAATTTCACCGTTGCAATGAACAGTACTGTCTTACTTCTGCCACGGAAATATGTTTTTGGTAGCGTTTGCGTGTGTGCATGCCTGCCGGTCTGTCTCTAAACACAACAGCTTGAGAATTCTGATAAAACTTTGTAAGAGAGAGGCCATGTTAATGAGTCATTAAAATCTGGCTTCCATTTTCAATGTCACATCAATCCTTTATTGGCGGAAAATTAATTTAAAAAAAAAAAACTTGTGGTGTGTGTTGTGAACATATAGAAATATGTCACATTTGACCTCTACGTCAAAGTCAATAGCTTGATCTGAAGGTCAAAGTGATAATAATGTGATAATGATGCCATAGATATACTTAAACCTATTTTTCTTATAGCCATTGTTTATACTGACAACATTTAGGGAATTATATATGGGAAATTTAAATATCATGTCATATTTGACCTCTGACCTCACTTTCACGTATGCTTTTCTGTCAAGTTGACCCCATAATGTGTTATATCTTTAAAGTATAATAATGAAAAATAAGCTACCCTGTTAGAAATATATTGTAGTTTAATATCATATAAGCAGCTTAGGTTATTCATGTCCAGTTCTTTGAGTGTGATATTATTTCCTAGTGCCTCTGAGTTTGTGATTTTTGCTTCTAGTCCTTGGTTCCTTTTTAGATGATGATGTTAGTTCTCTTTCGAGTCCAGCCTGTCCCAGTCTTGCGCGTCCTGTGACAGGTCACTCCTGACTAGGATAAGCGGAAGGGAATGGATGGATGGATGGATGGATGGATGGATGGATGGATGGATGGATGGATAGTCTCTTGTCTCTTGTGCATTGTATTTAGTCCTTCTTCCTTTGTCTCATCTTCAGTGATTAGTCCCAACTGTGCTTCCACCCGTTTCCTTTTCCCTCATTACCTTCTGTGTATTTATTGTCTGTTTCTCTCTCTCTGTTCTTTCTTGTGTCCTCCCTAGAGTCTAGTCTTGTATTCCCAGGCCCAGCCCTGTCTCACTTGCGTTCTTGGTCCTAACCCTGCCTGCCACAAAGTGTTTCATGGCACAAAAAAGAAAAAAACAAACAGAATATATAGAAAATCCAATACTATTTCCTTCAAATTAAATACTGACCAGAGGTCAAGCTGAGGTTCTTTATATTTTCACATAAAAATTAGAAATAGGTGCCACAACTTACTGAAACTTGCAAACATACATTAACATACTGTATATATGGCAAAAACAGAGTTTTTACAATTCTAATGAGCTTAAATTCCAATATTTGGCATGAGTGCCTTTATTCTACAACACAACCTGAACATGAGTGGAGGGAAAAAACTAGAGATTGCACGATACCGCTTTTTATGTCCGATACCGATATCATAAATTTGGATGTCTGCCGATACCGATATGAATCCGATATAGTGTATTCTTTAATCAATAAAACAGTTTTTTATAAATATGTTGCTGGATTTTGTATAATGTCATACTCAAGTTAAAAAACAAAACAAAACACTAAAGCTATTCTGTTATACTTGCATGCAAAAAATACACTGCACCCAAAATATGTCATAGTTCAGCAATACTGATCAATCTAATAAACTTAAAGCTGCACCAGCCTCCCTATTCTATTATCTTAAAAAGCACTTAGCGGAAATATTAAACAACCTAACTAATAGGGTTGCCAACTCCCAGCAAAAATATTAGGAAACCACCCCCCCACCCCCACCACCCCACAATGCTTAATCGACATAATCAACTTTAATTTAATGCACGTGTAAAGCAAATGCACAGAAATCAATTATTTTTCTACAATAATTAAATAGATTCAAAATCTTTCTTCAACAGAATTGCAGACTGCACAGATGGTACCTTCCCAAAGGAAAAAGTACTATAGCTTACTAGGATGTATATTAGACTTAATAGTTACTATATACAATAATGGATTTCTATACATTTAATCAGATGACCACTTTGGTTGTAAGATTCAGATAATTATTTATCAAAAGTTAGTCATTTTAAATGAAGTAACAAAGAAAAGTATTTCCTTGTGCCCCCCTTTTCCCTGTTAATGCCCAACCTGGCCCCCTGTCAAAACTTTGCTAGACCCGCCCCTGCACAGTTACCAGCTGTCAGCTACTTAGAAAAAGGATCCTGGTGTTATTTGTCTCTCAGAAACAGTTCATAACTTCAACTCATTCATGTCACCTAAAAGGTAAACCTGTTTCTCCATCACCTATTCAGCTCTGATGATTCAGTAAGGACATCTCCTGGTTTCATCTTCATGTTTCCTTCTCACCACATATCCAAACCAATATCATGACCAGCAGCTTTTACAGCTGTGGCTCCAGCAAACATCAGCTGATACTAGAAAGTAATATTAAATACATTCTAACAACAGCTTATCAAGCTTAAATGTGCAGCTGTTGTTTATCTGCTGGTCTCCTCTTTCTGGCGCGAAGTGGGCGATAAACAAACTAGTAAGACGGGACTTGCGACAGAAAAGCCGATCAGCTGATCATTGATCAGTTTCATGATTGCAACAGGGGAGGGAGGGGGAGAGAATGAGAGAAGAAGAGGCAGCTGTCCGTCAAAGATAGGATAACTCCTGCCTTTTTTTTGTGCCTTTTTTTCATTCTAGCTGAAGTACGGGACAAATCACTTCCTTTTCGCCTCAGTATGGAACTCTAAGGGCCAGTCCAGCTGTGGCTCCATATATCAGTTGTTAAGCTTAACGTGGGAATAGTGTATTCAAAAATTCAGAAATGCACTTACACACTTTACTTCTCTGGGATAGTTTTCGCCAAGATGAAATACCGCAGTTTGGAAGCATGTAGCGAGGCTCCAAATGCTCCACCAGACCACCGACATGTCTCGCAGACAACAGCCGCTCTATCACGTGACACATACTGCTCCAATGTGCTGAGCTGGGTTACGCCAAGTAGCGCATTTTGTGAGGTGATTTTGTGATACTTCGGATTGGATTAAATTTTTTTATTTCTCTCCGATATCCGATCCAGTAATTTAGGTCAGTATCGGACCGATACGTAATATGGGATCGGTCCATCTCTAGAAAAAACAGCAGCCAATGTGTGAGATGTGATATTACCATCCATTTTATTTAAGATGCACAAAGTAAATAGAATAAAAAATTTAATAAATAAATCTTTGGGTCCTGGATGTCAAACTAAATGATCCTAAATACCTAATTCAGAGTTGCCACCAGTGTATTGCTGAGTACAAATATGAAATTGTTCTCATGAACATTCTCTTTAACAAAAGGACTACATCTCTCATTTGTTCTGAAATACTCAAACAAAGTATACTGTATGTATTCCTCCACTTAAAAGGAGAGAAAATCCACAAAAGAGTGGAGATGGAAATGGTAAAAATATATCTGATGTTTGCCCAGGAACCTTTAAGTAATTCGTTTGCTTTGCTTGCCACTAACTGCTACTGATTTTTACTCAGATTTTGTTGACATTTAGTCAAGTTTTCAAAGTGCTGAATACACCACATATACATAAAACAGCTGATAGGTCTCTTAAACTCAACACATATTTTATAAATCCAGTTTACACAGATAACCTAGGGGAGGATAGTCCTTTCTTGTCTAATTCTTAATGACAACATGGAACAGCATGACTCCCGAAATGTATAAATGCTTCCTTTAAGCTCTTGGCAAACAGTGCAGATGCTCTTCAAGCAAAAAGACGATGCTATAGATTAAAGAGTGCTTCTTACTCATTCATGGAAACACTCTTAACCTCTACGATTGATTCTTATCAGATAACACAGCCCTGCAGTGTACCAAGACCTCACTTACACTCACACTACACACCCACTCAAGCTCTCACCTGTCGTGCTCTTCCAGCATTCTTTACCTGGCACTGGGATCAGCTCCAACAACTGTCAATTATCTGTAAGCCAATCCCACAAACGATTGACAAGCCAGTAGAGCCAGGGATCAAGTTCGGTCTCTCTGGGATCTGTGTGTGTGTGTATGTGCGGAATCAAGCAACAACACTACTAAGCTCTGACTTCAAGCAGCTCATGTTGACTAGAAATCGATGGGCTGATAAACTGCAAAGTGTGTGGTGTCAGCCTTGTTGTCTCAAGACAGAAACCATGGGAACACATGGACACTGCTCATCCTTCAGCTCCCACTGACAGAAATCAACATATAAAAGCACGCATGCATGTATTTTGTTAGACTGGGCAATAACATTAACCAATGGTTTAGCATAATGATTTAATTACGAACTTTGTAAAAGCTACAAACAAACTGTTTTCATCACAGATAATAAAACTATGACATTTCTACACAAAGATTAAGCTTGGGGCAACCTGGAAAACAACTATTGTATGATTACTTAAAGGGACAACAAGCACTATTTTGGTGTTTCTGGTGTACAAACAAAGGTTCTAGCACAACTTTACCCACTTCCAAAGTTAGGATTTGGTTAACTGGTAAATTGGCAGAAGGCCATGCAATAGACTGTCTACCCTGTACACCATACACTGTCACTAAATTCAGACCCTGAATCTGGGGAAGAAAAAGAAATGTTATACAGGACAGGAGTAAAGTAGGGAAAATACAAAAATAACCGATCATTTAAATCCACATACATAGCTTGAGTGAGAAGTTTACAAACATCATGGGATATGTCATGGTAATTTGGGGCTTTTAATGATTTATTTGAACTGTTCTTTTACCAGGTCTCATCTTTAATGACTTAAAAAAGTCGACTGGATGCACATTTTATTTTATTTTTTTAACTTTGGAATTTACACAGAGTCAAAATTATATATATATAGGCTCAGATATATACATATGGCCCACTGGTATTTGGTTAAATTACCCTGCATCACAATGAGATGTGATGTGCAATGGCGCGCTGTGAGAGACCCTGCTTATGCAGTTCAACAACTCGACCACGTTTAAAAACGGAAAGTTCCCTAATCCTAGTTCCCTAATCCTTTGCCACCAGAACATCATGACAGTGTGAATACCTGACAGAAAATGACAATAAAATTTTCCACAGATTTGGCCTTTTAAAGGCATGTGGTCCTAAACTTAAAAACTGCCTGTTTCAGTTTAAGCATTCTTTTCAGTAAATTGCATCCTCAAAAAAATGTTTTGTCTCACTCCCATTTCTTCTTGTTGGATGTTGAAGCTCTACTTGGAACCTTGTGAAGATCCAACCATGCAAAATAAGATTTTTTTAAATTTAAATAGATTTTGATTCAGACTGTATCTGGTGGGGCAAAACTACAGACACATGCATACATGTTTGTTATTGGACATTTATGGGGACAAGGTCAAGACTTCTGCTTCTGAACTTTGTTATTGCCTGATGAAGTATAATTAAGTAGAGATTAATTTCAGCAAATGTGTTCCCGCTTTAGTCCTAACACACTTGGGAGATTTAGTTTGTCACAGACAGTCAGGTGTACAGATTTGGACATCTTTATATTTTAAGTAGCTCACATTATCCAACATAAAGCTGAGAATAAAGAAAAAACTCTGATTATTAATCTCATTTTATGTGTTCAAACGTTAAGTAAGTATATTTTCCAAACACCACTTCTGCTATGAATACAGTCTGTCTTAAACAGGTCTTTCACACTGTGTGTTTACAAAGCAATTGTAACACCCAGTTCCCCTCCCTTATAATTAAATTACACCCACGATCTGAAAGTTATAAGTGTTTTACTATACAATGAGAGAAACAGCCTTTATGTAATTATTAAAGTTAGTTGTGAAAATATATAGCGAGTTAAATGTTGGAACAGGAAGATATAATAAGTTATATTCAGGTTTATATTCTAACTGAACTTTTTTAGATCCATCCATCTTTTCCAATTATCCTTATCAGGGTTGTTGGGGGGCCTGGAGCCAATCCCAGCTGTCAATAGGGTGAAAGGTGGAGTGTTTTTAATAAGAATTTTCATAGAAAATAAGAATGATGCCATGAGTAAGATCAAGACAGGTTTATGGATGGCTCTTAACCTCTAAACCTGCATGTGTGTGTGTGTGTGTGTGTGGGTGTGTGTGTGGGTGGGTATTAATTTCCCGTGTTTAACAGTAATTATTCTCCTTTATTGTCCCCATACTGGGCCATCCATCAGATCCTGACGGTGCTGAATCAAACAGGCAACTTTGAACTCCTATCAGATATCAGCTGGGGGAGAGGAGGAGGAGGAGAGAGAGTGAAGGTGGAGGAAAAGAGTATTTTTCACATGGACTTTCTGTGTAAGTAACGCAGATGGCAAGTGAGTTGTTAAAAAAAAGAAAAGTACTGCAGACAAAGAAGTATTTTTGTGAGTAAATCTGTTCTCTGACGTCATAGAGGTCAAAGTAATTCTGTCAGTTTGCACAGACTTCACATTAGGTGAACAGCCAGAAGCTGAGTATAAATGGCAGCTTGTTATGTGTATGAACAACGTGTTCTCAACCTGATGCATCAAATACTCTTTCAACTGAAGATACTGGCATCACACACCTTGTCCAATGTGCAACTGACTGCAGCTCCCTCAGAGAGATTGGTCAAGGTTTGCAAATAACTGTTATCTAATTTATAAATGCAGACAGATTTCCTTTGTCTTTGTCAATGAGCATAACTCGAGGGAACTCGACTCAGCTGGCTGCCAGCTGGTTGTATTGCTGAATTATCAGAAATAGATATTAACAAGTTTAACTTTGGGGACATAAATTACAATGATATTGTATTATGGGGTGTCTGGTAATTCCCACATCTAGTAGACACATGTCACTCCAATACTGCATACAGAGCAGTAAAGGTCCATTTTTAAAGTGCGACAATATAAGCCTTAACAGAGGGGTAGAAGTGGGCTCGGGCTGTTGGTTGACAAACTTGTCGTGCTTTACTGTTGAACATTTGTTTTAATGCTGTGGTCAGGAAAGAAGCGCCGCATTAAAGAAGTGGATGACACCAAATGGCTCCGAGCATCAGCCCAACCTGTGTCTGCACTGCATTCAGCTCCACAATCCTTGAAAACTCCCAGAAGGTTAAAAAACTTCACAAAGTGCCGCAGCTTCCCAGGCAAGTTCTATTCAACAGCTCCCCCTTGAGAATAGCAGCTCTCAGAAGCATCCAAGGTTGGAGGGAAAGAAAAAAAACAGAGAGGTAGAGAGGCAAAGTAGAGAGAAAGAGTGAGATGAAGACGAAAGAGGAGATGAATGCTAGCAGAGCTCAATGCTGTTTTCCAAGGCTGCTCAGATGGGATCAATTCAGAAGCGAGTGAGAACTGTGAAGAGAGGTAAACATATTAGAAGGTGTGTGTGTGTGTGTGTGTGTGTGACTGAGTTTAGCTGTGAGTGTAGGAGTTTGAATTCAGTCGGGGAGGTCTTTGTCTTCAAGTGAATCCAGTTAAATGGAGGGGTGATGAGAAATATGAATCCTCGGTCCAAACCAATTGATTGCCTGCAAGGTTAGCCGCTGTAACAGAGAAATATTAACCAAGACAGCCAGCGCAATGGACAGACGAGACAAACAATGATATCAAGATCTTCTATTCTCGGTGTCCTTGCTCCTTTGAGTTTTCTCCATCTCTAGCATGGTTATTTTCATTTATTTCTCCATAATGGTGAATAAAAAGAAATTAAAGTGTTCTCCACTGAAGCGTCTTCTCCTTTGAAGTCCCTTAAAAAGAATTCGTAAGCCCCGTTTTATTGATCAGTTAAAAGCTTTATTTCAATACAAAACAGTAAAACAATTCGACTACATTTTTTTCTGGCGCTTAAAAAACAAACACACAACAGTACAGCCAAATAAAGACAATTACACACACAGACAAAAACAACCAAGAGAAGATTGCAGTGAAAACCAGCACAGCGTACACCTCGGCTTGAAGTTCCTTCCACATAATGTTCGTGACGTTCTGAGTAAGATAAGTAGGAAAAGTATGTCTTATGTGTGGAACTTGTGCTTTGAAGTCCAGGTGTGAAGGCCACACACAACTTGCAGTGTCTATCTCTAGACTGTTCTAAATGTGGGAAAGAAACACGGTGGTCTTGCAGCCCAGGAAAGGTTCATATAAAAAGCCAAAAATCCCTTTTTGTGACCATTCATCTTAATCACTGAATGAGTGCCAAGGTCCACCCTTCATGGCTTAACTCCTTCAATACAGCATTATTACTGCAAGAGCTAAACTTCCTGCAATTTCTTTAGAGAGGAAAAATATCTGGCAGTGAAGCACGATTTCATCTTCATAATCAGAGGTCAGCATCGTAACCCTTTAATTATCAAGTTTTTATTTTCCTCTGAGCTGTTAAGCATTTCTTAGCTAAATGTCTCTTTTGAATGTCCAACCTTGACTCCAACACTGTTTGCCATTTAACTAGAGATCCAAGTGGAACAGTTTTTTCCTGTAACTGGACAACTTTTCCTTACTTAAATTGTTTAAAAGGTGTGTTGCACATTAGGTAATGTCAATTCTGATCTTGGCTGTTGGAAAAATAAAAGAACAGAAATTAATTTGAATGTCAGGAGACTATTTAGAGTCCGTAAGCCTGACCAATCCTGAGCCTGTCAGACACCATGACTGGAGCGACCGTGGCTCAGGGGATTGGGAATCGCATCTGTAACCGGAGGGTCGCCGGTTCGATCCCTGGGCTCTCTGTCCTGGTTGTTGTGTCCTTGGGCAAGACACTTTACCCTACTTGCCTACTGGTGTTGGCCAGAGGGGCCGATGGCGTGATATGGCAGCCTTGCTTCTGTCAGTCTGCCCCAGGGCAGCTGTGGCTACAACTGTAGCTGCCTCCACCAGTGTGTGAGAGTGAATAAATAGTGGTATTGTAAAGCGCTTTGGGTGCCTTGAAAAGCACTATATGAATCCAATCCATTATTATTAATACACACTGTATAAAGGTTATAAAGTAAACGATTCTACCTCAGCTTTCTGGTTTACTGAAGCTTAAAAATTAACAAGTCAAAGTTGATCTAAAAACAAAAAACTTTATTAAAACAGGTGTGTGTGTGTGTGTGTGTGTGTGTATTTAACATTTCACAACCTCACAAAAAAAAAAAGACAAGAAAAACATATTTCACAACCTGTATGATTCAGCCAAAGATCCTTCTGAATATACTGGAATTGCAGTCTTGATGCTTCCCTTCCCTTAGGCTTGGCCTAATTATCCGTGTAATGATATAACCCTTGGGGGGAAAGGGGATCTGCCTCCATCTGCCGCACATACGCACATATAGACACACACACACACCTGTGCACAGCCCTATCCCAAATTCCCAGAGAAGACCTGAAAGCCTCTTCCTGTACATTTCATACAGGAGTACTTTTTTAAAACAGTTCCAGTAGTCTTAAATCATTTTTACATGGATCCTCATTGCCAAATAAAAATATTTATGTCACAAATGTATGTATCCAAGCCGACATGTGGATGCAGAAAGTGTAATGAAGGCTTTCAGGTTTGTCTATGGCTTATTGGAAATGATTAAAATGTTGTGATTAGAAGTGGAAAATCAAAGCACACACACACATTATAATTGTCACACCATTGGGCAGCGTATGAAAATCTGTAGAAGCTTAAGAGCAGATTCATGTTAGGAAGTATATTTTGGATTAAAAATATATCAAACACACATGAAAATATATGACTGCGGTCATAAATGTCATTCAAGTTTAAAGATTTCATAAAATATAATGTGTTAATCTTTTAAGTATTATCGTTCTCAAGTTACTGCATTCAAAAGATTTTCAGAAAACTTCAATCTTGTCCAAGATTTTTAGTAGATACACCCACGGCATCAGTTTGAAAATCCTCGTCGCCTCGTTCTCAAGTTATGGCATTGACAAACTTGGGTGTCCAGGTTGCCCACCCAGCAGGGTAACAACAATACCCAATCAGCCTTTTACAGCTGAGGGGTTAAAAAAAAAAAAAAAAAAAAAAAACTACATCATAAAAGTCAAAGAGTACATACAGTGCAGTGAAAAAGTATTTTCCCCCTCCTGATTATATTTCCTGTTTTTTTGTTTTTTTCCCATATTTGTCACCACTTACATGTTTCAGAGAATCAAACAAATGTTAATATTAGTCAAAGATAGCCAGAATAAATACAAAATGCTGTTTTTAAATGATGAGTCATTAAAAAGCTATCCAAGCTTAGTTGTTCCTATGGGAAAAAGTTTGGGTGGCACAATCACTTATTAGGTGTGGCCAAACTTTTTCTATTAATGAATGAAATTATTATTGAACAACTGCCATTTTTATTTAATTATTGTTGTCTAATATTAACATTTTTTGATAACAAATGTGACAAAAAAGCAACAAAAACAAGAAACCAGGAAGTGGGCACATTTTCTTTCATGACACTGTATATATAATTAATGTAAATGTATGTATATATATGTATATATATATATACATACATTTGTATATATATATGTATATATATATACATACATTTGTATATATATATATATATATATATATAAATAAAAACAACACCCAGCACGCCCCTGCGGGCGGTTTATCCTTCAAGCTCGGGTCCTCTACCAGAGGCCTGGGAGCTTGAGGGTCCTGCGCAGTATCTTAGCTGTTCCCAGGACTGCGCTCTTCTGGACAGAGATCTCCGATGTTATTCCCGGGATCTGCTGGAGCCACTCGCCTAGCTTGGGAGTCACCGCACCTAGTGCTCCGATTACCACGGGGACCACCGTTACCTTCACCCTCCACATCCTCTCGAGCTCTTCTCTGAGCCCTTGGTATTTCTCCAGCTTCTCGTGTTCCTTCTTCCTGATATTGCTGTCATTCGGAACCGCTACATCGATCACTACGGCCGTCTTCTTCTGTTTGTCTACCACCACTATGTCGGTTGGTTAGCCACCACCATTTTGTCCGTCTGTATCTGGAAGTCCCACAGGATCTTAGCTCGGTCATTCTCCACCACCCTTGGGGGCATCTCCCATTTTGACCTCGGGACTTCCAGGTTATACTCGGCACAGATGTTCCTGTACACTATGCCGGCCACTTGGTTATGGCGTTCCATGTATGCCTTGCCTGCTAGCATCTTGCACCCTGCTGTTATGTGCTGGATTGTCTCTGGGGCATCTTTACACAGCCTGCACCTGGGTCTTGCCTGGTGTGATAGACCCCAGCCTCTATGGATCTTGTGCTCAGAGCTTGTTCTTGTGCTGCCATGATTAGTGCCTCTGTGCTGTCTTTCAGTCCAGCTTTGTCCAGCCACTGGTAGGATTTCTGGATATCAGCCACCCCCTCTATCTGCCGGTGGTACATACCGTGCAGGGGCCTGTCCTTCCATGATGGTTCCTCGTCTCCCTCCTCTTTCTTGGGTTTCTGCTGCCTGAGGTATTCACTGAGCACTCGGTCAGTTGGGGCCATCTTCCCAATGTATTCTTGGATGTTCGTTGTCTCATCCTGGACTGTGGTGCTGACACTCACCAGTCCCCGGCCCCCTTCCTTCCGCTTAGCGTACAGCCTCAGGGTGCTGGACTTGGGGTGAAACCCTCCATGCATGGTAAGGAGCTTTCTTGTCTTTATGTCAGTGGCTTCTATCTCCTCCTTTGGCCAGCCTATTACCCCAGCAGGGTACCTGATCACGGGCAGGGCGTACGTGTTGATGGCCCGGATCTTGTTCTTACCATTCAGCTGACTCCTCAGGACTTGCCTGACCCTCTGCAGGTACTTGGTGGTTGCAGCTTTTCTAGCGGCCTCTTCATGGTTCCCATTCGCCTGCGGGATCCCCAGGTACTTGTAACTGTCCTCTATGTCTGCAATGTTGCCTTCTGGTAGTTCAATCCCCTCAGTTCTGACTACCTTCCCTCTCTTTGTTACCATCCGACTACACTTCTCCAGTCCGAACGACATTCCAATGTCATTGCTGTATAGCCTGGTAGTGTGGATCAGTGAATCGATGTCTCGTTCACTCTTGGCATACAGACTTGATGTCATCCATGTACAGGAGGTGGCTGACAACTGCTCCGTTCCGTAGTCGGTATCCGTAGCCAGTCTTGTTAATGATCTCACTGAGGGGGTTCAGGCCTATGCAGAACAGCAGTGGGGACAGAGCATCTCCTTGGTAGATCCCGCACTTGATGGTGACTTGTGCTATGGGCTTGGAGTTGGCCTCTAGTGTTGTACGCCACATCCCCATTGAGTTCCTGATGAAGGCTCTTAGGGTCCCATTGATCTTGTACAATTCTAGGCATTCCAGTATCCAGCTGTGGGGCATTGAGTCATAGGCCTTCTTGTAATCAATCCAGGCAGTGCACAGGTTGGTCAGTCTGGTCTTGCAGTCTCGGCTGACTGTTCTGTCTACCAGTAGCTGGTGTTTTGCGCCTCTGGTATTCTTGCCAATTCCTTTCTGTGTCCCTGCTCACTGTAGAGTACACCTTTGCTGGTTCTGTGGAGAACAGCTGGTTTATTCTCCTGCCTTCTATCTCTCTGGTGTACCTCCTCAAGCGGCTGGCCAAGGCTGTGAGTCTTTGCTTGGCAGTTTCCAAGGCCTCAGGTATGGACAGCTTGCTGTATTTCTTAGGCACCTTCTTTGTCGCACCTTTCTGCAACTCCGTTAGTTGGCTAACCTCCCTCCGTGCTACTTTGATCTTGCCCTCTAGCCTCCTTCTCCATGGAGGGTACTGCCCCTTGTGGCTGTTCAACTTGTAGCCAAGCATCTCACTGATCACTGCTGCCGTATTGTAGATCAGCTTGTTAGTGTCGGTAATCGTGGTTGTAGGTATTCCGTAGTGCTGCATTAACATCATCTAGCAGACCTTCTGATCTTGGTAACCGGCTACGGGGGATCCAGCCCCTATCGCACTTGGGGCTATGTACCCAATCTCGGGTGGGGGTGATGATATCTCCCCCCTGACCTGGCGTCCTGACTCCTCCTTGCCATAGCATTTGTGTTGTACCTCGTCAATCTCTAGCTGTGAGAGCAGTCCCTTCTTTCGAATGTTGGAACACTGAGCTACTAGTTGTTTCGCCGTCATTGTGGATGTTGGTATCGAAGAATCCATAGGTTCCGTCATCCTATTCATGTAGCCCCTTCCGCCGGGGTTACTTGCGTAGTAGCATTCCAACAACGCCCTGTTTTCGTCTCTTGCCCACCGATGCCTTCTTGTTCCAGTAGCCCACTTTTCGTCAGGGTGCCCTGGTTCCTCAACACCTGACGCGGACCTTGTTGATCCGGGCGACGTCCGAGCCGGCATGCCTTCATATTTATCTGTCTCGCTCATGTCTGCGGTAGGCTTGCTTAGCATAGGGGGTCTAGCCTTAGGACCCTTACTGGATACAGACGCCCCAGGCAGGAATCGAACTTGCGATCCTCTGTTCCAAAGGCGTGTAGTCTAACCACTACGCTATCCAGCTGCTTATATATATATATATACACATATATATATGTTATATATATGTGTATATATACACACACATATATATATATATGTGTGTATATATATATGTATGTATATGTATATGTGTATTTGTATATATAACCTTTAAAAAAGAGGCATTTCATAAACAAAGGAGTTCTTTGTTTATTTTTCCGCACCTTGGCAGTTTCTCTCGGGATATTACTGTCTTTCTTTGTGAAATGTTTTGAAAAGCTACCACCTGAAAGGAAATCCACAAAAACTGAATGATCCCTCCCCCATTCTCTTTCTGTGGCTGTGTGAAATTGAGGAAAAGACACTGGCAGGTTTGGCACCTTTTCAAATGATAAAATGTCTGAACCCATTTAAATGACAGTTAAGCAGAAACAGAGGAAGAAGAAAAAATGGTCATATCTGGTTTTCTAAAGATGTGCGGGTGCTGAAGTGCACCAGGATTTATTTGGCTGGTTAAAGTGTCATCATTTGGCTATGTTTAGGTTTATAAATAGCTTTAACAGCATTACCTGCACATAAAACTGGAGTTAATGCTCAAAAACCACTGACAGAGGCTGCAAAAGGCCTACATAGGGTTTCTGAATATGATGTCAATCATTCCCACTTCCAGATTAGAATTAGAGCGTGATCTTGCTCCTTTACAAGAAATGTAGTCAAACAGCAAAGGTGAGATAATGGTCAGCATCAAATAAGGAATGCACACTTTACACAGTAGGACTACATTTAAGTCTAATTGTTTATACTGCAATAGTTAGTGAGTGCTTGTACTGGATAGCATAGCCCCACTTGTGTTGTAGGTCACACAGGACACAGGAGGACTGATGTGTTGTGCAGAACTGCTCATCAAGCAAGCTAATGAGTTAATATGACTTCATTTTGAGTTATACCACCAACGCCAAAGTATTCAAGAGGCCCAATACATTTCGTTATGTGTATATTTAAGAAGAGCCCAAATTTTAAACACAAACATTAAAAAAATTGATCATACAGCATCAAATCACTAGTACGATAATATAGCTTCAACTTTAATGGATTAACATTACAACCAAAATAACACAAAGACACAAAGCAGCAAGTGAAGAGAATTATCAGTTGATTAATGAAACGCTATATACCTATTAATTGAACTGACTGCATGCATGTGTACATTATACTGAATATTAAAAGCTACTTTCACTTTCCCCTATTAGTAGAATGTGTAAAGCACTACGTTATGGGGCCACATGGGCACAAACTGCATGTGCTTCCTCCTGTGGGACATCAAGCAGACCACAGCAATACAATCCTGGCCTTAACCCTTTATCACCAAAGTACCATACAAGTTGCCTGGAATTATTTAGTAATTTTGGCTGTAAAATCACAAAAAAAATCTTTCAGGAACCATTTGAATATTCTCTCTAGATTAAAATGTTTGCAGAGTTACAGTAATGTGAAGTGCACGTGGAAAAAGCTAGGGGGAGCTGATATTTCTGTCTGTGATCAGTCTCTGTTCAGACAGCAGTACATTGTGAATGCTTTGTGCTACTGTGATACACCAAATATCACCATAAAGCCAGTCTTCTCTTCTTTCCAAAAAAGTCTGAATTTGGATTCTAACACAAACGGTAATGGAGTTAATCACTCACATTCACACCTTTGGGCTAACCTAACCCCCTGTTCACTCCGGGTACTCAAACACTTTATGTCATGGTCTCTGTGCCTGCCCGGCCGGCCCCACAAGGCTACATGTGGTGTTTGGTTTTCTCTCCCTCTCTGCCTGGGTGGAGCTCACTGTGGGCTCCCGCCCTTGGCCCACACACCTGACAACAATCAGCTGTCATCACCTGGAGCACTATTTGAGGCTGGAACACAGATCTTCTCATCACTGGATGATTGTACTACAGACGTTAGTGATTCGCCCAGCTCCTGTGAACTTGTGCTTTAGTATTCTAGTGATTTGTGAGTGACTTCCCTTTCCTCTGCTACAGACTTTCCTCCCTGGACCTGTGACCTCCCTGCCATGTGAGCGTGTGTGATATTGGGCAAGAAGACGTGAGCGAGTGTGAGAGAGCTTCCCCGTAATTCCCTGGAGTTTGGATTTTCCTTTCACTGTATATATCGTGCACTGGTGCTGTAAATAAACTGTTTTTGGAGACGTCAAACCACTCTGCTCTTGAGTTCCTTCTACCAGTTTGTGACACTTTAAAATGTTCTTCAAGCCAAACGTATGTCCACCGTAAGTAACTTTTTGGCTGCTCCAAATTATTCTTTAGCTTTAAAAGTAGTGTGGAGCTTATGTAGGTACATCTGATTTGGCAAACACGGTTTTCATTGGATAATAACAATGGGGTGGTTCTTGTCGTCTCCTGCCAAACATTTGTTTGGAGATTTGATTGATCTCCTGATTGACAGAGACACATAATCACTGCTCAGATGTGATTGACTGGACTACAAAGGTCATGATTAAAGACAGTTTCATGAAAAGCACACCATGTGGACTCGGCATGAACTTCAAAAAAGCAGCTAAACTGAATTTCTCAGCTCTCCCTGCCGTGCACAGGTCTGAGCACAGACAGATGACAGGCGATATTTATTGACAACGGCTGCTCCGCTTGATAAGACAAGGCATAAAATCAATCAACCCGATTGGTAGACAACATGAAGCAAGGGAGGGAGGAAAGGAGAGCGCCAAGAAGGCTGGAGAGGAATGTGTGGTGCTGAAATAGAGGAGTGACTATAAGAAATAAAGGAGGATTGAGGGAAGAAAAGGAGAGGAATGGGTGTTTTCAAAACCTCAAAACATAATTCACGTTCAGAGCAGCGATTAAGCTATTGCTGTGAAAGGGAATCGCAGTGAGTTAGCAGAGAAATGTCAGGTTTTTGCCTCGAGTGCTTGGACTCCATTCAGCATTGAAGAGGGTGATGCACGATAATCAGATTAGTTTGTTTCAGCACTTGTAAAAGGAGACAGTCAGCAGAGTGATGCAGACGGTGTCCCATATTTAGCCTCCGCCAACATGAAACAGGCTATCACCTCTTTTCTGTTTACTGGTGCTTGCAGCCCATTTAAACTACGGAGGCCAGGCTGGGGACGGCAGAGTCTGAAACTATAGGCATTAAAATGGGATGTTTGTTTTTTTGCTATTGGCTTCAAATGGCTCAAAAACTGCTATTTTATTTTTACAGCACATTTAATTATATACACAACTTAAAAACCTGTGTAGGCTTACAATGACATAAATTGTACTATTAGTACACTCATAGCAATTCCTTTTCCTTGTGGAAATTTTATAATTACCTACTTTTTACTTGCTAAAAATAAATCAAATAATCTAAGTCACTGTAGAAGATATTCTTTGAGCATTATACAGCTCTGCAAACTTAAAATGAACAAGCTAGTATTCACTTTAAAGTAAAGCCAACTTTCAGCCAGCAGTGTAGCTGCCTAAAATACATGGTTTGCATTTATATTACTGGGATTTTAAAAAAACTGAGCTCCAGGACCTGCAAGCCTTACAACACCTTAGTTACATTACATAGCACAACAAAACAAGAAATTGAGGCCTTCTCCTTCTGCACCGACCAATCTCGCAGTCAACACAACAGGTGACAAAATAACCAGCAAACAACAAAACTGGAAGAAATCACATACTTTCAAAGCCTCGGCAGGCTCCTTCTCTCTGTGTTGACAACAGCAAGAAGACTACAGCCTCAGACAAATAGCAATCAGCATAAAAGACCTGCAGCTGGTATAAAAAAAAAAAGTACCCAGCAAGGAACTGAATCACCAAAGAAAGCCCGCTATGGTAGGAGGAGCAGCAGCGAAGAGACACGCAGATACAGGAAAAAGGCGAACAGAGCCTGTATTTGACTCACATTTGATGTTCAAGAACACTCTCCTTCAGGTCATGAATGCAGTATTCATGTGCAGTTTGTTTGTTGACAGACCTCCTCCTATCCTCTCCTTGCTAGTGCCGCTTGCTTTCAAAGGCGCCATGGCTGATTTAATGTTAGCGGCAGCTTCATTTAAATGATGTTGTTGACTTTCTGTTACTTTCTTTTCACTTTACGCTGAATATTTCACCTCCGAGTTTCTTTTCCAGTGGCCTGTCAATTCACGCTATGATGCCGGTGTTTACTTTTGATAATTTTTCATAGTTCAACTGTTTTACTTTTTTTTCTTTTAAGTCAAGGATGTCAACTTTGACCCTCCGTCCCGTCAGTCAAGGCTGCAGTACCCACTTTGACCACTAAGATTGGGTTACCATATGCAGCCTTTACAACCCAGAGAGGCACTGTTTCACTCTTTTGGTGGGAAATTGGTAATAAACTATAAATAAAAGAGAAGAAAAATAAGCAAGACGGGGTTTTTTTTATTGTTATTAAGGTAACTAGTGTTTGTAAATGCCGGCAAAGCCACTTTACTTTGCGCTTTTATTTTGAAGAGTACCTTAGCACTTCCTCTTTTATTGTGTCAGACTTCCTGTTCTGTTCTCGGTGAGGCGACGCAAACACGTTGCTTCAGAGTGAGTAAAAGCGTTTGTTTTTGAGGGTACTCATGCAAAACTATGTGTTTTATTTA
>NW_024583167.1:156419-157517 GCF_018398535.1 Haplochromis burtoni | reverse complement strand
GCGCGTCTGGTGGGATCACAAGCACCGACCTGAGTCAGCGGCTATAATTACTGACACCCCACACACATACATCCACGCTCCTGTCATTGTATAGAGCTTTAAAATATCATGTCACATGTGACCTCTGACCTCTTCATCAAGGTCGAATAAGGTCAAACTTTCATGAAATGTCTTTTATCTTTGAAGCTGCTTAAAATTTGCTGTCTGTGTTTTTCATGACTGAGCAGCCGAGGTGTTGTGTCGTGGACCCAAAAGCAGACACGGCAGAGAAAACAAAGTATAAAAAAAGCGAGCCATTTATTAAGGCTGATGTCAAACAGACAACAAGGCGAGCTGGGGAAAAACTAAACTAAAACCTAAACTGGGATAAACTAAAACTAACTATGACATGAATCAGAACATGTGCATGCAAAAACTGTGATAAGAAACATGAACCTGAAGCAAAGCATGAACGTAATCATGATGACCTGATACAAACAGTCGACCCGACCCCGAACAGAGGGAGACAGAGGACTTAAAAACACAGAAGAGTAATGAGAGAAGTGGAAACACCTGGAAAACACAGTCGACACAAATGAGCATGAACGCCACAGGGGAAGCAAAAATAAACACACTGAACACGGAAACACTGGACCCTTCAAAATAAAAAAGGAAACGTAATGGGACGTAGACATGACAACACACAGACATGAAACACATGACAGACTGGGGAGACACACGGAGAGACACGTAGATAAAGCAGACGAAAGCACGGACATAACTAAAGATGAAACACAGAGGACAGGAAAAGAAACCAGGAGATGGAATAAAGATAAACTAAAGCTCAACTAAGACCAGCTCACAATAATAACACTAGAACATTCTCTCAGTATAAAAATGCTGGGTCACAGGCAATGTTCCCTCTAATGTTTTATGTGTCTGAGCGAACGCACAAACTCCCTGAGCGGACACTTGGACCACTGTGAACAACAGCAGGCGTGGTCATTGTGGTCACGCCAGCACCGAATCCATCCAGATAAGATAAGATAAGATAGAACTTTATTAATCCCTCGGGTGGGTTCCTCTGGGAAATTCGACTTCCAAAAAAAAAAAGCACAG
>NW_024583167.1:152716-153960 GCF_018398535.1 Haplochromis burtoni | reverse complement strand
GAGTTTTTTGGGTTCATTGAGAACATGGTTGTTGTTCAATAATAAAATTATTCCTCAAAAATACAACTTGCCTAATAATTCTGCACTCCCTGTATAAAGTCCACACTTTGTCCGTCAGTTGTTCCGTCTGTCCTGCAGATTTTCTGTATGCAGAGACCGCGCCAGCAGTGCGCATTTGCACATGTGCGCAGCTTAGAGGGAACATTGGTCACAGGCCCAGCCCCCTGACAGTGTTGGCATTATTTATAAAATGATAATGCTATATGGTGATTCCAAATGTCTCATAGTGATGTCACATTTGACCTAGGTGGGCGATTCTTTTTAAAAGGGGCCACATGACAAACCTGAGTTGCGTTGAAAGTGAAGTTTGCAGTATATTAACAGGGATTACTGATTTCTAGTTCATTTTAACTGTTCAGTGATAATAATCCAGTCTGTCTCAGGCGTGAACAAGGGCTCTAAAATCTGGTTGAAGGTCCCACCCGATGGTTGCTGGCATAGAATCCAGCCCCTTCTTTAAGGTTTTCAAAGACATTTCATCCAGGAAGCTTGTTCAGTTCAAAACTAAAAGGTGGAGAGTCCCAGGCCCAGACTGAAGAAGTATCTGTCTTCAACAAATGAAAGAAGTCCAGTCGCGTCTTTTCCAAGCTCCATACATTCACACTGTCATCTTTGCCCTCAGCAAACAGACAAAGTTGTCACGTCTGCATTGTGTGCTGTGAATAAATAAAGCTTTGGACATACTAACCATGAACATCATTACAGCCACACACAGAAACAGCACACTCATAGAGAAAAGCAGCCATCTTTGAATGCAAACAGGTGAGTCTGCAGATGGATGAGAGAAAAAGATGACTGAAGAAGAAAATGCATCATGGGAATCCCCCGGCAGCCTACACCTACTGCAGCATGACCAAGGATTCAGGGTCACCTGGTCCAGCCCTAACTATATGCTTTAGCAAAAAGGAAAGTTTGAAGCCTAATCTTGAAAGCAGAGATAGTGTCTGTCTCAGCTGTAGAACAGTATCAGAAGAACATGAAGCTCCAACTTCATGGTTCTGAGCTAAGCTGAAAAAGTGCTCAGCAACCAAGATTAGAAAACTCTGTTGGCTCTCAGGTGACTGTTTCCTCGCGGCTGCGTGCAGCGGGGCTAGGGGAGGGTCTGTGCTGACGGACGTGGGTTACTGACCTGGTAGCCTGGCTGCCCCTGGGTGGGTCCGGGATGGGCGTGAGGTTCTGGGGGC
>NW_024583167.1:143699-151842 GCF_018398535.1 Haplochromis burtoni | reverse complement strand
CAAGCGGTTTGTGTCCAAAGATCAGGCTAAAGGTACACCCAGGCTGACAACCTGTTATTAGACCCTTTCACACACAAACGGTCTCTACCTCGGGTCCAGATCCTGCTGAGACAGGGTCCGAGGTCAGTTTTCTAATCTTTTTTTTTTTTTTTTTTTTTTTTTTTTTTTTTGCCTGTCCCGTTTGGCTCTTTTGCCATCAGAATTGTTGTCTAAAGGCAAAGAAAGATGCCCAACGGATTTACTTTACCAAATTGACCATCCCAGCCTTGCCGTAATGGTCCATTTGATTCACCTTTTATTGTTTATTTTATTTTCACTTACTGAATACGGGACAGACTTGACTGGGGGAAAGAAGGGGAGAAAGAAAGAGGGAAAGAGAAACAGCTGAGAAGAGGGACGGGGGAGAAGGGCAAAAAGCAAAAACCAACAGAGTGAGCAGAAAAAGAAAAAAAAAAAATGCATATATCAATCACCTGGATCACCTGCTGAGAAAGAAAAAAGAAAACAAGCAGAAGAGAACAAGAGTAATAGAATAAACAACATCACAATGATATATGGGAATATGACAGTAAATACTAAATATTAAACATTATTGTGCAGCACATAAGATCAACAGAACACAGTGTGCTTTGAGGTAGGAGCCAAAAAGGGTGTAGTTTGTGGGTGTGATCACCCGTGTGTACACCTGTGAGCATGGACGCGCTTGTTTTTTTTTTAAAAGGTTCCTTCATGTAATGATCTGCTAGAGGGTGTGGGGGGGCCACAGCCCCGTCCTCCAGGGCATGAAGCAGGTATGGAGGAGATCAAAACTCCAGACATCCAGAGGCCCCCAGAACACAAGAGACCAAGGAAGACCAACAGAGGGGCAGCCGCGCCACTGTCCCAGAAAGAGCTGAGGAGAGTCCCAGATGAGGGCTCACTCAGCAGCCGCGGAGCAGAAGCCAGGGGGAGTTGCAGTGACGCGCCCGTGAGCTCCGCCGGCAGCCAGCCGTGCCTGAGTGACCGAGCCCCAGGCCGAGAGGCCGGGGGCACCCCACCTCCGAAGTGGCCCGAGCGAGCCCCAGGCTCCAGGCCCCGATAAGCGGCCGCCAAGGAGTGAGCCGGTGTGTACCTGGACGCCCATCCCCGGACACAAAGAACCACCAACGCACCGATGTCTGAGGGAGTCCGCCACTGGCAGGGGAAGTGGTGGTAGGGGGAGATAGGCCTCCAAACCTTGGAGGGCCTGAGATGTCCCCAGAGAGGTGGCGTCTGATACCCAACCTGACATATAGACGAAGCCTCTGACCTGAAGTCAGCTGAAGGTTTGTGGTGGCATGTCTGGATGTGAACGCTCGTGCCTCAGGTAAGAGCTCGGTATAATAAGAAAACCACAACCTGTCAGCAGACGATTACCTGATGAGACTGTAAACACAGCCAACGCGCTGACTCAGCAGCGCTTCATTCATTCATCAGGAATGTTTGTGATGATGCTTCAGATGTTCATAAAATAAAATAGATACAAGGTCATTGTTGCAGAGCCAAAACCTGCTGTCACTGATTGTGACCTGGAGCCAGTTCATCACGCAGGGTTCAGTCCCAGAGAAGCTCAGCGAGGCCGTGAAATCCATAGACGTTCAATTCATCTCTCGAAATAAGACACACAACTACAACATGGGAAAAGACCCAGGGAAACCCTGAAAGCCATAAATTTCACACCCGAGCCTCAACTCTGACGTCAGAGGAGGCTGAGGGATGATGTGACTGAGTAGGTGGAGATACTGTGTCACTTCGCCCTCTGCATATCCTCCTTCACTACATCCATGAACCTCCTCTGAGGTCTTCCTCCTGTCCTCCTGACTGGCAGCCCCATCTTCATCCTTTTTCCAGTAAATCCACTCTCCCTCGTCTGCACATGTGCAAACCATGTCAGCCTTTCTAACTTTGTCTCCAAGCCATCCATCACAGCGGGTCACACCTCTGTCTTTAAACCTTCCTCGCACTCTAGTCACAAAAGGTTAACTTGCTCACCATCAGCTTCACCTGAAAGCTCCAGTCAAAGCTCACAACAGTTTCACTGGAAACATCTCAGATGATACTTCTGCTTCTGCTGTCATTACTGTTACTACTACCAAAATTACTTCTGCTCATAATCAGACGGTAAAGTGATCCTGACCTTTGGATATGAGCCGATCAGTGTGATGGCAGTTAGTTCACTTTCACTGTTTTTCATGTGCTGCTGGTGATGTTTCCAGTGACCACACGGAGGCTCGCTCAGAAATACCAAAATAATGACATCACACCGGCGCTCACAGCCTCAGCACATCCCTTCTACTCCTCCCTGTGATGCGTTCATGGTGCAGACGTAGAGCTGAGGTCGCTGTACTTCAGCTTCATATGAAAAGCATAGACTGTTTTAAAATCAGGCACACAACTCATGCTGAGCGTGTTCCAGTCAGCCATAAAGAGCATCAGAGCGGCAGCGCAGGTCAGCTGATCAGAGCCTCACGTTCATTCATTTCAAAGTTCTTGTTTTACCCTCGCTGCACTCCTACATCTGATATTACAGACCCTGCCAAACCCCGGTTTAACCCAGACTTATAAAAATAATAATAATAATGAAAAGAAGAGAGTGCATTTTTTGATGCTTTATTCTGATGAAATGAAACATTTGAACAATAAAAAATAAGAAAAAATGAAATCAGAAAAAGTACAAAAACAATAAATAATAAATACATATAAATAAATAAAGGTATAAATAAAATATATGATTATCAGTACTCCTTGGTGGGCGTGGCAAAGGATTTTTTCATTGGGCGTGGCTCCAGTTGAAGCAGGACCTGTGCATCTGCTGGGTGGACTTTAGGACCCAGATCACATCTCTCCTCAGAGCCTCCCAACCACACGCTGCACTGTCCTGTGAGACACGACAAGATACGCCCACTCAGCTCTCATTGGTCCACACACAGTGACTCAAACATGTCATTTATTAAGACGAAGCTTTAACAAAATCTTTAATAATTTTATATCGTTCATTTGATGTTGAATTGATTTAATGAAAATATATTTATTACTCGTGACGTTTTATGAATCATACTGCAGAGATCAATTTTTACCTGCTGCTCAATGACTGCTGTGACGTTACTGAAGTACGACGACAGGAGACCTGATGCTTCCTCGTCCGAGGGCAGCTGTGGAGATACGGACCGTCAAATCACAGCAACAGGAGGCTGGTTCTACAGGGACAAGTTCTACACAGGCTGATTCTACATAGGCTGGTTTTACAGAGACCATCAGACCTTAGACCAGTTCTACAGAAACTACAGATTACAGAGACCACAATGACTGAGGCGGTTCTACTGAGATGGGCTCTGGTACTCACACAGCGACCCTCATCCTGCAGACGGTCCTGCAGGGTGAAGAATTCTTCGAGTTTCTTCTCGTCCCAGTTGACTCCGCCATCTCCCACAGGTAGCTCGTGTTCCTCGTATGTCAGCCACATGCCTTCGAGTGACTTGTAGACGACCCACAGTACTCGGGGACACTGCAGTGGACCAATGAGAAATCAGGTCATATCCAGACATAGAAAACAAAGCTCTGTGAGAGCCGACAGGCCACGGTGAAGTTTACCTGAGATCGATTGGCTGCAGTGGTGGGGAGGGTGGAGTCTGGAAAGGAGATATTGGCGTTGACCGGCCGGCAGTGGAGAGGAAATTTCGGTCCCTACAGGACAAACAGGAATCACTAAATTTTTATGGACAGATGACCGACTAACAGCAGCTGATGTTAAGGTCTGAGGGTTTCCGTTCCTACCGTGGCGTTGAGTAGATGGTGGGCTCCCGTAACCACTCTTCCTGTCAGAGGACGGCACCGCGCCGTTGGCTTGGCAACCAGCATCATCTGGAGACCAAAGAGCGGCAAGAGAATGAGGAGGACGGTGGAGGGCGCCATGAGAGCCGAGCGGGTCCTTGTCTGGTCTGAGGTGTGTGCTGTGTGAGCCGGCAGGTAACCTGGAACAGAGAGAAGCAGATGGGCTGGATGTCAGCACATCAGCCAATGAGAGGACATCTACCTGTGTGACTCACTCACAAACCACTAAGAATCTGATTGAAAGCACAACCTGGACCCTCTACTGCCAGGTGAGTCACTAGAGGAGTGGTGTAAAGCTCATTAACAGGTATTTATGAAAAAAAAAACAACATCGGTGAGAAGTTAGACGTGTCCGCATATTTATGGTCATATCTTTGGTTTCAGATACGTAAAACATCCCAAACAGTTTCCCTGACGCTTACTACCCATCTAAATGCCTGAAACGGGATGTGACATCACAGCTCTGAGAGAAGTAAAGGTAGCTACAGTCACCAAAGCTGAACTCTGACCTGTGAGCGATCGGCCGGACTGATACCGGGCGCTTTGAGCGAATGGTATTTGTAGTGTGCCAAGGTGACGTGTCGCTCGCTCAGCTCCTATCAGACATAAAAACACAACACTCTTTCCAGTCAGCAGGTTTTCCCGCCGCGCCTCGGAGCGTTGGTGGAATTATTCGTCAGAGCTACGAGACCCGATCGGGCGCCAACCGTCAGCTGACGTTCTCGTCTCGCATCATGAGTGGAAAATTCACGTTCTGACTCTAATGAAGAAGAAAAGTCCTGAAAGTCAATGAGTCACTTATCTGAAGCTTTGGCCCTGAAATGAAACTTAAAGCGCCTTCGTTAGCGCCTTACTGCTAATCATCAGGGGCTTTTAATCACCGGCACAGAGGGACCCGAAGCCAAATTGTTCAAAATGCAACTTTATTCAACAGCACAGAGCTCGCAGGCAGCCAGGGCATAACGCCAAAAAGTCTTCAAACTTTATTAAAACCCTCAAAACCTCTTTTAAACCTTCTAACTAATTAGGAACAAAATCATTATAAATTTGAGTTTTACTTGGTATTTTTTGAAGGATCAGGGGTTTTTTTTGGCACTGATGATGTAGAGCTCTGAAACCCTGTGACACAAAAATGTTTCATATTTGCCACATTTCTGTTTCACAGGGTTAAAAACCAGCTGATGTTTTTCCAAACTGCAGACTTCATTCATCAAATTACAAATAAAGCTGTCGCAGACATAAATGATCAAAGATTTTAGGAAACAGTAACTGAAAGTTCAACAGCTGACTGAGCAATAGAAAATCAATAATGGCATCAGGTTTCAAGCTGTTGTTCTAATGAAATATGTTTAATCCAGAAGTCTGAGGATTAATCTGAGGATATCAATAAAGCCCACAGCTGATCTAAAACTGCTTCAGTGCTTTGATATCTGAGTCGAGACACTCACCGTTGGCAGGGGTGCTGCAGGGTTGGAGGTGTTGGAGGTGTCGGAGGTCTGCGCTGATCTGGTTCTTCCTCTGGTGGTTGTTGTGGTTCTGATGAGAGTCTGTGTCATGTTGTGGTTTAAATAAAGCTTCATCCTGGAAAGCAGTAAATGAAACTCTGATGCATTCAACAAAAATTAAACATTTCTAAGAACTTCTGGAAATTTCCCAACCTCAGGCCCCACTGCATCCTGGCCACCCCCTCAGGGTGCGAGGTGGCGCGCGAGCCTTCGCTTTGCAACTGCTGACTCAACATGGTAAGAAATCCAGCAACAGCAGAGATGCACAAAACATATGGAAACATTGACGGTCAAAAGTTTATGGACAGCTGACGTCAGCTACATGTGTCGTCGGCTGGAGTCCCCAGACACTTTAATGAAGTGCTCCGTGTCTCAAAGAGCACTTTCAAAAAGTAATCACATTACTGCAGTAACACTTCAGTGTGCAGTGTCAAAGCAAAAAGTTTTCAAATGGGCAGAAGAATCAAAAGCTCTGATGTGATGTTAGCTCCACAAGATCATTACTGTTCACTCAAACTAAGACTTGATGTGAACATGTTTTTAACTACACTAAAATAACACTAAAAGTTTTAAAAACAATGAAACTCAATGAAACGATTTTATAAACTTGGAAAACTATATCAATAAAATCTACACAAAGGAGAAACAGAAGCAAACTCACAAACTGTAAATATGTCAGCTGCTTCATTAGTTTATTTGATTTTGAAAAAAACTGTGACAGAAGTGTGCAGCTGGTTAAAGTGCAACAATAATTATGTTCAAGTCTTATAAAAACTAGAACTACTTCAGTTGAAACTTAAATGAAAAACTACAAAATAAACAAAACTACAGAATTAAATACACTTTTAAAATAATGATGTAAATGAACGAGGTAACAAGTCAAAAAAGTTAAAAATAAAAGTACTAATCTGTAGCCTGATGTCATCAAAGCAGATACATATTAGACAAACACAGACCTTTGTAATTACTTATTGTTCATTTTCTCTTATATGTTGTTTTTGCTGGTGAAATACTTAAAAAACGGACCAAGTATTGAGAATCAGCTCATTATTGCCCCAAAAAACTCAGTTTGGTTTAAACTGCGAGCTATCGAACCTGCCAGGAAAAATCTGTAGTTAATTTACTGTTACACAGTCAACCAGCTGGTGTTAGGACTATTCTGTATCCTGCAGTTTTTCTCCTCACTTTTCTGTCCTTGTGTGTGTGTCCTGTAAAACTCCTCCAGTGGTCAGTCAGTTATAAACTCAAAAATAAAGTGCACTGTCATCGCCTGATTCTGATTGGATAATTGGAATGCTGACTCCTCATTAAACACAAAAGTTTGTGAACATCTGAGTTTTGCTGAAAGTCAAAAGTAAGGAGATAAAATACAGATCAAAGGTTGGATGATCGATGGATGGATGGTCGATGGATGGATGGTCGATGGGTGGATGGGTGGATGGTTGTTTTATTTTGGTGGTTTCACTTTGGTTTTGTTGATGCTTATGTGCTGAATTTGAATCGGAGACGCGGTTCAGAGATGTGCTGTTTGAAGCGATTGCTCTGTAATGATCCATGTTTCTCATTCAGAAAATAAAGGATTAATATGCAGTTTGTAGTTTTTCATGAAACAAACAAACACTTTGATTTCCTGCTGCTTGTTCCCTTTGAGTCACATGGAAACAATGATGTCTCTTGTAGTTTCTCAGTAAGTGTTCATGGACAGAACTGTCCTCGTCCTTGTGTTTGCATCTATGAATCAAAGTAAAACCTGTGAGCTTCGTCACAGGAAGCGGTTTAACGCTTCAGTTTATGTTTACAGAGAAGAAGAGAGAGCAGCAGAGAGGCAGGAAGTGCAGCTTCAGTCACATTTAGACAGAAAAGAAAGAAAGAAGGAAGGAAGCGTGGAGCTCCTCTGTGGAGAAATGAGATCTCGGCGAGTGTTTCGTTTTCCACTTCAGCTTCGACGAGTCGCTCAGTGTCACCAAACGCGGGGCGAGTGACGCTGAAACTGAAGCGAGCTGCAGAGTCAGAGCGACACTGAGCCGAGGCCGAGGCAGCTTTTACCCTAAAGTACTCAAATGACTGATTCTGCTTCCAGCCGCAGGAAGTTTGCGCTTCATCGGAAAGCTCCCATCACATGTTACCAATGATCAGCAGTGTGTTTAAACATGAAACACGATGTGCTGTTTCTGATAGAATAGAATTGAATAGCCCTTTCATGTCTTTAATGAGTTGTGGGTCCTCCACACTAACTGTGCAGGGATAAGACATAAACGTAGACAGATGATGCACACACATCTGAGTCCTCTCTGCACCTAAAGATGATCTACTGACAGTAGAATCAGTTTTCACCTGTTTGATGCCTGACGAATTATTAAAGTGATTAAAAATTAACCTTTAAGACTGAAAAAACTGACCTGAAACACACAGGTCACCATCCCTGACCCCTGAGGGTGACCCCACTGCTCTGATGCCAAACTAACTACAGCTGCCTTTGAGCGGCTCATCTGCGAGCCATTCTCAGACTAACATGAACTCTGTGCGACCTTAATCTGTTCCTCATTAAATATGCTACCTCCCAGTCCCGGGGTGGATTTGATAAAATGTTCCCTCCCACATGTGAGCAATAATTAAAGACTTTTTAAGGCCACTGTTGAACCACAGCAGCACAAAAACGCAATAAAAATAATGCAACATTCGGGTCGTTCTGCCTACAAAACTCAATACACTGACATAACACCAGAGATGGGCAGTAATGGATTACAGTAACGCGTTACTGTAATCCGATTACTTTTTTCAAGTAACGA
>NW_024583167.1:141080-142416 GCF_018398535.1 Haplochromis burtoni | reverse complement strand
GGTTAGACCACGTCTGTCCCGTTATGATCCTTCTGAGATTTGGTCATAAAGCTCCACATCTCAAAGCTCAGATCATCTCAGACCGAGTTCCTGAATGTGCCGCTGCACTCGGATGGCCTCCACCGTCACAGATCTCAGTCCAACACAGCAGCTTTGGGAAGTGGAGGGTCGTGATGACGTCACGATGATGTCATGTCAACATGGCTCATAATCTCTGAGAAAGGTCGCCAACAGCTTGAAGAATCTGAGTCGTGAAGCGGCTCTGATGAAAAAAAAAAAGTGCAGCTCGGTAGACTAAGAAGCGCAGATGAGCCGCAGGGAGGCAAAGACTGAGACACACAGTTTCACAGTTGTCTATCAGGTATTTCCGTAATCTACTGATTAATCATTATCTGATAAAGTAACACGATAAGGGGGTTTAGCTCAGTGCGTCGAGCTGTCTCCCTTCTCTCTCTGCCCTGCTCTCCTGTCCTCTCTTCATCAAATAAAGCTGACAAAGGCCAAATAAAGTATTTTTTAAAAGTAACCAGATAAGAAAGACTTCTGTCTTATTCACGAGAAGTGAGAAAACGTGGGAGTTTTAAAATGAACTCTCTTTGGTTCCACCTCGTATGTCTGTTTTTTAATAGTTTAACTGCAGATAAAACTTCACCTTTATGGGCCATATTAAAATCTTATTCTTGTTGTTCCCTAACTGGACGTACGGGATGAAACGAACGTTGAGAGCCGTCTCGAGTGCCCTGAGCACATTTCGATGTTGGGGGTTAAGGGTGAGACTTGGGTGGTCCGCTGTTACCAACCATGACATGGGACCCCAGATCTTTAGAAGTAAGTTAGGGGAGAGACTCACCCACTTGGGATGCTATTGGTCCATTCAGTGGGCGTTATTAGCAGCAATGTTACCGATAACACCCGAAGTGGGTGGAAAATGTTACAGGGCACTAAACCACCAGGATGCAGTGAGGAGGGGGACCTTACAGTTTTACACACCCTGTTTCTCTACACAGTTTGTGATTCCAGTAAAATATCCCAGTTTATACTATTACGCTCTGTTTTTTATTGTTTTTTATTATATAGGATCAAATTTTGATGCCACTCTTGTGCACAAGCAGAATTTTAATGTCTGGATTGTCTTTTGTTTAGAACTGCGAAAGACAATGGATGGATTTAATGTATGACCTTTGGCCCTTTTCACAGATTGTTTTGTATGTCTTGCATAATTTTATACAACATTGTTGAGGTTTATTGTTTTCTTGTGTACAGACATCTGTCTTTTTAACCTTTGGCGCCCTCTAGGGGTTCAAAGAGTCAGGTGTTGGCTGCTGTTAGCCCTGCC
>NW_024583167.1:131652-139500 GCF_018398535.1 Haplochromis burtoni | reverse complement strand
GTTTTAATTTTAACTTCAATTCAGGCTCGATTTTTATGTGCACAGCGCAGATTTTCTGTGCGCAGACACCGTGCCAGCAGTGCGCAATTTCACACGCGCGCAGCTTAGAGGGAACATTGCTTGGAGGGTGTTGGTCTGTTGCTGAACTGCTCCATGACTAAACTTGCTGGATGATCTTAAACAGATCTGACCGAGGGTTTCTACAGACACAAACATGGCTGTGCCATGGGTCCCTGGTGTCTCCTATTGTAGCCAACCTTTACATGGAGGTAGTGGGAAGAAAGGCTCTTGGCTCCGGGATAGCGCCGAGCTACTGGTACAGATGTGCTGATAACACCTGGGTCAAAAGTAGAATCCTTCACTGCTCACATTAACTCTGTGGATGGAAACAAAGTTCACCAGGAAGACACAAAGATAACTGTTTGCTGTTTCTGGACTGCGATGTGTGCACTGAGGAGAATGGAAACCTCAACATTAAGTTTACTGGTTTACGTTTCCTCTGTGCCAAAAGGGAAAGAAAAAGGAACACACACGTAGAGAAAGCTCTTCATACATATACAAATAAAGACCATTTACCATAAAACCAATCACAGCAGGAAATCTTTCCTTCCTGTGGATATCTCTGTACAGCGCCTTTATCCAAAGCACAGAGGAAGGGTGCAATAGCTGAAAAAATTGTAATCGTGATAGCTGTAATTAGCTGAGACGGCTGGGTCAAGAGATGGCTTTTTAAGTCATGATGTAAGTTGAAGGCCTGTGGTGTGCAGCTCATTAGTAGAGAATGGTAGGGCCGCTTAAAGACTGAAATATTAAGTGCTTTGCTAGACTCCAGCAGCTGATGCAGAGCGTGCTGATCTGCTGAAACACTTCAAGAAAAGCTTTTAGAATGACGGCAGCTCGAGCTGACCACACACTGTATTTGAGGAGGCTGACAGTTCACTGAAAATATAGCTGTTGACTTTAGATATATTTTGTGGTTTTATTGTTTTTATTGTAAAGACATAGTTTTAAAACTACTAACCTGGGTAACCAGGGTGTCTGCTGCCTCTTTGGCCTGTCAGAGCTTTCTCAGAACACATGGGCTTCTCCTGCTCTTTGTAAAGACTGGTTTTAAAACTAGACAAGGCTGAAGTCTCTTTGCTGCAGTCAGTCTGAAGTAAATTCAGATGATAAATACAAAGTTTATAATGTTTAGTTTGCATATAAAAAACAAAAGCCCTGCGAGTCTTGATGAGACTCACAAGTTTGATTCTGTTCATCTGGATGTTTTCATCATCATCAGGTGACTTCTTCAGTCTCAGCTGACTGCAGGTTTCACCAGGATTATAAACAGGACATTTACACAGTGACTGACACTAGCACCACTGAATGAACAATGAGGAGCAGTGAGGTGCTCATTAATATGCAAATTGTCATGACCACAGATTAGTGATCATGAGATGGGGCTTATCTTGTGAGGAACATCATAAAGAAACAGAAGTTCAAGTTCAAATTTTATGAGCCACATGCAGTGGCAGGTTGAAGGGGAAGGGGGATCAGTGAGTGCTTATCAGTGCAAGTGTATGTGCGTGTCCATAGTTCAGCTGAGACAGTGTCCTTCGCCCTGCCAGGCTAAGTAAACAGTCTTCCAGTCAACCCAGGTGGGCTTGCATGGAGTGGGAAGAACAGTCAACACACAGTTGTTATCAGGGAGTTTTGTTCGGCTCCAGCCGTGAGCCCACAGCTGGCGCCGAAGGGACAGCCGCATTATGATGTTGATTATTCTTTTATGCGAACAACTCATGAGAATTTCAAAGCTGCTCTTTAACACTCCAACACTGGTCTCTCCATCTCCTGGTGGAGAGGCGCGAGCTTCTCCATGATGGTATCAAACTTGCGCTCCGTGGTCTTGTCATTCTTGTGCTCAGAGAGCCGATTCTGAGAACTCACGACTGCAGTCAGCTGCTCCACGATGTGATCCAACTTTCGCTCACAGATGTTATTCTGAGTGAACTTCTCCTTGATGTAATCAAATTTACGCTCAGAGGTGTTATTCTGAGTATTCACGGCAGCCGTAAGCTTCTCCAAGATCTTAACCATGCTGCACTCAGTTAGCCCATTCTGAGAAGTCGCACCTCGTCCCATCATTTCAATCCCAGCGGGCAGCCTTGGGGGGGTTTGAACAGCCGGTTCCGCTTTCTTAATTCTCCGATAAGCCAGGGCCAAGCCAGCTCCGATCAGCCAGAACCCTGTTATCATGGTTCCAAAAAGGTAGATATCTTCAGCGTCCTCGATCGACAGACCCTCCATGTCTGCCATCGTGTATCCGGCAGGGAAAGTCCCTCCATGGCACTCAGGCTCACCTGAGCCCAGACTTCTCGTTGAGAAAAGGGTGTCAATAGCATTCAGAGACCAGTTGATCAAATCCATAATTCTCTTTTAGGTTTTAGAGAACGACAGTGAGAGAGTGTTCCAGGGAAAGTAATGCACACAAGACAAGACAAGGACACAAGAGGCTAAGCAGGGAAGATAAGGGGAAGGAGGAGAGGAGAAAGGTGCGATTAAGAGTAAAGATCATTGTTTTATTGTTCTTGCTTCTTTGCATTCTCCATCCCATCAGAGAGCACCCCTCCATGAGCATGCTACTGATGGAGGTCTCTTCCTGTTAAAAAGGAGTTCTTCCTCTCTACAACCACTGAATGCAGCTCAGTTTAAATGAGACAGAATTTATTTCAGTAACTTATTTAAAAAAAAGTAAAGCATATGAAATGTTAATACAAAAAAATAAATAAATAAGACCAATCTAAAGTAAAAATTCAGAGTGACTAAAATGCACGACAGAAATATTTGGAAGACAAAGTTTCTGTACTTAAAGCACTGAGTTACTCTGAAGTAACAAACAAACAAACAAACAAACAAACAGTGTTTGATGAAATATGTAGAAAAATAAATAAATAAATATTTCAAATAAATACATAAATAATCTGAATAAATACATAAATAAATAAATAGAGAGGGGAACATCAGAAACAGTCATCAGATATTGTGTCAGTGTTGCGTTGCTGTTGCGTTGCTGCAGAGCGCCTCCTGTTGGCAGCAGCAGGAACTCTGATGGAGGCCACGAGCAGCTCCAGCTGTTCCAGGCGCAGTTTGGTTTCCTTCCTGAGCAGCTGCCATGACGCAGTACTGCAGCCCTGTACACACAGTACTACACTTGTTACCACTGTCACTACACACAATAATACAACGAGTACTACAGTACTTGTACTTACAGAGCAAGACAGAGTACTGTTGGCCAGAGTCCTGTAGTAGCTCCTCAGTCTGCTGTTGGCTGGACTGTTGGTCGAAACCTGGAGACAAAGAACAGTTCAGACTGAGGCTCGGAAAGGAGGTGAAGTGTTGGTGTGGGAGGAGGTGAAAGGAGGTGAAGCACTGATGAAGAGGAGGCTCTGGGAGGAGGTGAAGGAGAGTGGGTGTGGGTGCATGTTTGCTCCTGTGAGTAGGCTGAAAGCAGTGAAGTGGGCATGTCCACTCACACACGCGCTCAGTTCCATGATCTGTCTGTGGATGACCGTCAGGAAGCCCTCCGTCTTGTCGGCGCCCCAGGGAGCGGCTGACAGGTTGTCATGGCGATACAGACAGAAAATAAGCTGCAGACTGTCTCTGATGAAAACCAGCTTTGAGTCCACCTGGAGAGAGAGAGAGAGAGAGAGAGAGAGAGAGAGAGAGAGAGAGAGGTGAGCTGCAGGCGTCTGATTGACAAACAGATGTGATGTCATCGATGTAGTCATGTGACCTACCTCAGAGTTTTTTATTTGCTTGTAGAGATGTTTTGGGAATCGAACCGGATGAACTGAAGAGTGCTGTTCAGTCAGCTGATCGCCCTGAAACAGAGAGACAGCGCTTCATTTCACCACATCGCTCTGAGCTGTTGCCAATCGTGACGTGTTGTTGACGTCCCCACATTCAGGGGGTGTCCAAATTCATGGGCTGCATCCTCCTGAGGCCGCATTTGTAGACCGATTGCGTCATAGCGACGCGCCGAAGGCTGTCCAAATTCTTAGACTCCTCCATATGTGTTCGCCTTTTCCCCAAATTTGAAGGATGGATCGGGTGTATCCTTCTTGGCCCACAATATCCCAGAATTCATAGCGTCACCCAGTCAATTCCAGTTTCTAACAATGTTTTTGTTTGTTTCTACTAAGTTTTTAATATTACTCTTATTAATCTTTCTGGGTCACAAAATAAGCTTCTAAGATATTTTCAGCCGTGTAAACTCCAAATATCTGCTCGTTTTATCAAGATATCACATATTTGGAGAGACGTCTTTTACCCACCAGCTCGATAGCTAGCCGGGGCGATAACAGCTAACTCCACCCAAACATCGTTTTCAACCCGCCTATATTTTGGATAGCAAGGAGCAGACAGCCGAGTTTATTAACTCCACCCAGACAGCGGTGACGCAGATCTGAAGGCTCGAGCGTCACATTTCACAGCCGCTCACGACTGGCCTACCCGACCTTCTGAGGACCCAGGCCATGTAGACCGTGAAGGCCGGGTCCTCAGGAGGATGCAGCCCATGAATTTGGACACTCCTTCAGTCTACACGCTAAACATGTGACCTGTGATGTTTACAAATGTCCTAGAGGTTCTGAATGCATCGTTTCAGCTGTCAGTAAACTTTGTCTTGAATATTCATCACGTCTGCAGAGGAAGGGCTTATTCCAGTCAGGTTTCAGAGCCCATAACAGCACAGAAACAGCTATAGTGAAGGTTACAAATGATCTTCTTACAGCAGGAATCTCTTTATCTCTTTAACTTAATGACGTCCTGGGATAATTTCATCACTCTTGAAATGTCTTCAAGGATCCTGGAAACTTTTAAAGGACCCTGGAACTGTCTCTTTGTAACAGTCTAAGGAGTCCTGGAATGTTTTAAAGACCAATTTAAGGACCTGGAGTCAGTGCTGTACTCACCATGAGAGTGAGGAGGCCCCGGGCTTCTTTGCTCGGTTGCTTGTAGTGCGTGAGCCAATCACAGCAGAGGGCAGGGGTCAGGGCGCCACAGAGGACGAAGAGCAGGCCGGTCCAGGTGACCATGATGAAGACGATGAAGATCCTGTGCGGTGCTGAGAGTGTGTGTCCATGCTGCCAGCAGAGTTCAAGCTTTTATTTTACAAACAGGAAACAGAAATATTGGGGAAAAAGTCCGTCTTTCATTTTCCCTCTTGGGAAAAAGTACCTGCAAACTGGTGAGCGAGGCAGGGCGCTGATTGGTGGGTCTTGCAGGTGCTGAAGGTGCGCTCAGAACTTTGAAGACTGGTTAGTTTTCAGCGTTTGGACGAGAGGACGACATCGGACTCGTGTAAAAACGTGTTCCTGTCACTCACATTTCACTTTATTTTACTTCCAGAGAAATAATCACAGCACACCTGAAATCAGCGGATCTGATGATAGAGAAGAACCTGACCGTAGACTGACTCTTCATATCATTGTCACTATTAATATTTTTATTGTTATTATTGTTATTAAAACCAACCAGAAGAATTCTGATTGGTTCACAAACGCAAAACAGAAACCGTGAAACATCTGTGCAGCGATGACGTCATTGCTTTCTCTTTCCCCTCTCACTTTCGTTTTCATGTTCACGTTCTGAAAGCTGCAAGGCTGTAAGCACTGAAGGAGTCCTGGAAGGTTTTGAACAGGCTGTGAAGCCTCTGTGCTGGAAACACAAGTGCAGGAATTTAAACTGGACCTGTAAAATGTCAGAAACACATCTGTCACTGTGTAGAAGCTGCAGTCAGACCAGTATAAACTAGAGATGGACCGATCTGATATTACGTATCGGTCTGATACTGACTAATTACTGGATCGGATATCGGAGAGAAATAAAAAATGTAATACGATCCTTTAAATATCAAAAAAAGGCACCTCACAAAACTTGCAACACGGCGTAACTCGGCTCATAACCGTAGCACGTTGGAGCAGTGTGGTCACGTGATAGAGCGGCTGTGTGTATTTGCAGCCTCGCCAACCAGCATTTCATCTCCGAGGAAGTGATCCCAGAGAGAAGTAAAGCAAGTGTGTAAGTTCATCTCTGAATGTTTGTAAAGCATTCCTGCGTTAAGCTTAACAACCGATATATGGAGCGACTGCCTCTTCTTGCTGCTACTTCAATCATGAAACTGCTTAATGATCAGCTGATCGGCTTTTCTGTCGCGAGTCCGTCTCTCTTGTTTGTTTTTGGCCCACTTTGCACCAGAAAGAGGAAACCAGCGGCTGAACAACAGCAGCACGTTTAAGCTTGATAAGCTGTTGTTAGAATTTATTTAATATTACTTTCTACACCAGGATCTTTTTCTACGTAGCTGACGGCTGGTAACTGTGCAGGGGCGGATCTAGCAAAGTTTAGCCAGGGGGGCCGATAGGGCATGAACAGGGAAAAGGGGGCACAAAGACATACTTTTCTTTCTTATTCTCATTTAAAATGTCTAGCTTTTAATAAATAATTATCTGACACCCAAAGTTTTAATCTGATGTAAAATGTATAGAAGTCCATTACTGTATATAGTAACTGTTAAGTCTAATATACCCTAGTAAGCTGTAGTACTTTTTCCTTTGGGAAGGTACCATCTGTGCAGCTCTGTTGAAGAAAGATGTTGAATCTATTTAAATATTGTAGAAAAATAATTGATTTCTGTGCATTTTTTTTCCCGCACTGCATCAAATTAAAGTTGATTACGTCGATTAAGCATCATGAGGTGGGGGGTGGTTCCCTATTTAGTTTTTTTTTTTTGCTGGGAGTAAATGGTAAATGGTCTGTATTTGTATAGCGCTTTACTTGGTCCTAAGGACCCCAAAGCGCTATACACTATACACAATCATCCACCCATTCACACACACATTCACACACTGGTGATGGCAGCTAAAGTACATTGTAGCCACAGCCGCCCTGGGGCGCACTGACTCAGGCGCACGTTTGTGATCAAGTTTGGGCTGACGCTGCGAAAGTCAACCAACGTGTGACTGCTCTTTAGTGTCAGGCTGGGGCTGCTACTGTGAACGCTCAGGGACTGGGAACAGCCCTCAGGGAATCATTCGGAGGCGCTGCAGGGGGGTCGAAGAAAAGGCTGCTGGTCAGGAGGCCGGGAGCTGGAGGCTTGGCTGGCTCAAGGATCTGGACGAGTGATGAGTCAGCATGGTGTCCAGAGATTTCGGTGTGTGGCTCTGACAATGGCCTCTGGTCTTAACATGGAAACTACTACCACAAAGGCTCCAGCTGAGTCAGAGCTCTTCAGGGTTGGGCCATGGAGAAGCTTGTTTCAGGTTTGGGATTGCACACTGTTACTGCTGGAGGCAACAAGAGGCCTGGAAGTGTATCTCTCATTGGCAGTACTATAAAAACTGTAAAGACTAAATTAGCGTGTTCAGCACAAGACTTCCCCAGATGTAGATGCAGAAACGCTTTCTCTGCATTGACAGAATGCCACCTGCCAGAAAGTTGTCAATATACGGAGCACAGTCCTGAACTCTGGCCTGAAACGGATCTGGCCGGCATTGTCATGAACCACGCAGGCCCGGATGTGTGAGGTCAAACACAGTGCATCCAGCAGCGCAGATAATTGTGTCCCCTGGTGTCCACAGCTACTGTGTGTAACTAACTGTGGTGGCCTGCATTTGGGACATAGTGCAGGGCACAAAGCTTGATGTGTTGTTGTAACGCAATGTGACGTTTTATATTTACAGGAGACACAGTGACTTAACCAAGAATTAAGTCTGTGAAGGTTCTCAGTCATCCAGGTCATCGTAGTCAAAGGAGCTTGCAAAGAAAAGCGTCTGGACTTCTTTAAGTTACTTGAAGACGTTTCAC
>NW_024583167.1:105608-115857 GCF_018398535.1 Haplochromis burtoni | reverse complement strand
GATCAATGGTCATGAGAATTTGCATAATTATGATTAAGGAACTGACCTCACAGCCCATTGTTCCTTCAGTGGGCTGGTTTCAGTCATTATGCAAATGTCCTGTTTATAAGATTGGAAACCTGCAGTCAGCTGAGACTGAAGAGTCACTTGGATGAGTGACGAAACGTTTCTCCCACAAAACGCTACGTCCAGATGAACAGAATCAACTTTTGGAGATTATAATAACCCTTTAAGCGTTCACCGAAGTCTATTTACCAACATACGTAAAGATATTACCACAAAAAAATACACGGAAACATTGGAAATCACTTTTTGGCACAACACGCAGGTGTTCCAGATCTACTGGCGTTTAGATCAACTGGCGTTGGTCGAACTAGATGTGTGGCAGTCTTGCGTTTTCAGTAGCTCCACCGACAAACCAGCCAAAAAAAAACGCCAAATGTCACTGTGAACACGTGAGGTTGTCTTGACCTCGTTCATGTTGATGCTGTTGAACAACAATTCAAATGCCAGTACTGGGCCCTGATTCAGGAAGCCGGTTTAGAAAACTCAGAGTGAAAAACGATACTCAGGGTTGAGTAACCCCGAACTGTCCAACTCGGAATATTCGGTTTCAGAAAGGCTGATAACAATTAGTTCATCAACGCGGAGTTGCTTTAACCCCAAGTAAGCGCGCGACGAGGATACATAAAGCCCTGATAAGCGGAGCACAGATTAAGCGAGTCACCATGGAGACGGAGGGAAAGAAGGCGCGGTCAATGTATTTTACAGCGCTTGAGGCCGAAATTCTGATGGCAGCATATGCCGATAACATGCAAATTCCGCGGAAAAAAGTAACATAGCCATAGCTGCAAAAGAACAGGGAGCATGCATGGCAAAACATAGCCGACAGAGTCAATGCGTGAGTGTTAATTTAAACATTGATCTAGGGATTTCCACCCATTTAACACGTTATTTTATCATATGTTATTTTATCTATGTTATTTTTTTATATTCATACATTTTATTTTGTGATGTGATGTGAGCGCAGGTGCAACCCAACAGGCCCCAAACGTCCTGGCAGCAAGTAAAAATGAAATATAAAAATATAGTCCAAACAGGTGAGGTGTAATTGTATTATGAGCCATAGTGCTTGGTCTGTTTGTCCCTATGTAAATCAATTGCAGTTAGAGGCTACATTAATTTCTTTCTGTAAGCACTTATTGAAATTATCTGAGCACATTACAAGTACATATTTGCTTACTCTGTATGCTCAAATGTGACCCGTTATAGCCAACAGAAAAAAACGAGGCCGAACGGTGGGGGTCCTCCACCACCACACTCACAGAGGCTGAGCAGTTGGCCCTCAGCCAAAACAGTGGGCGCCCTGTGGCCGAAGGCATCTCTGCGGGGACATCCTCTGAGTCAATAACCCGCAAGACACAAGTGCCTACATAAGGGGGTAAATTCAAAATAATACATGATGTGCATACATCCTTTCTTCACAGTCACCTTTGCAGTGCTACTCATTCATTTGATAAACTCTTTACCATAATGGATTATTTTGTAGTGAAGTCATTTTCCTACTGATTTTGCCTTCCCTCAGTCTTGGTTGTCTTTGAGAGCATAATGACAATGAAGTGTAAGGTGATAGGTATGTTTGTTAATTGCCATTTGGTCCCTTGTAAGTTATAAGTGACCTGTATAAACCTCATATTCTATCAGTTGATGGTGGTGGTGTACTGCATCTGGTGCAGCCTCCTGTTGAGCCAGACCAACATGCAGTTGTGAGTAATACTCCACAGATTATATGAGTTTACAGTAGAACAGCAATGTTGTTTATTTCTTTACTACAGGAAAATAATGAAGAAACATTGACAGCTGTTACAGAGGAGGAAGCAACAGAGACACTTTATGAGGTTTACATCTTGTAATACTTTGTGTACAGGAAACACAGGTCGACCAATAAAGCCAGTTGAACAAAAAATCTGTTTATTCTTCTTTCAACATGTTGAGGTGATGGGTCAAAAGAAATGATTGTGACATATGGTGTCTCTGACTGCGCTTCCATCTTGTATGTCCGTGGGAGGGTCAGGATGTTCATGGTTTGGATCACTGCTGATGTTTGGTTCAGAAGGACAGTGTTCTCCTCTAATTGTGGCAATGTTGTGAAGAATCACACATGCCACAATAATGTCACATGCCCTTTCTGGGGTGACCCTGAGTCTTTGCAGGCACTGGAACCGGGCCTTAAGCATTCCGATAGTCATTTCAATTCTGGCTCTTGTCCTGCAATTAGCCAGATTATATCGCTGCTGTGGGCCCGGTTCAGGGTCAGGGTAAGGGGTAAGCAAATAGGGTAAACATGGATACCCCCTATCACCAAGCAAGTAGCCAGTGAACTCTCCTAAGACAGAAGGATACACTTCAGTTCAAATGTCCCTGAAGCAATTGGTCTTTATATATTTTAAAGTATTCTCAACTCACCATGTCCAAATTTTGTGCTCAGTGTACATTCACGGAATATTTGTGAGTCATGGACAGAGCCTGGCCACTTGGCTTCCACATTTGTGATAATGTTGGCAGCATCACATATGATCTTCACAGTGCAGAGAACACAAATTAGCATCCATTACTATAATGAAATAATTTGTTAGTTTGAAATGCTACAGGGAACTATGTACCTGTACATTAATGCTGTGGAAAGACTTCCTGTTCACATAGTCTCCTTCATTTACTGAAGGAGCAATGATTGGAATGTGAGTGCCATCTATACAGCCAATCACGCCTGGGAACCGTGAAATAAATGTAAAATTTAAGTAGTAGTTCAAGTATCACCACATCATGAATTAAGTTTTGTTCATCCTGATACCTGCAATTTTGTGGCATCCCTCTTTGATAAATCTTGTGGGTCTATGACCGGGGAACACCACAAACGAGTACAGGAGACGTTTCAGTGCAACTGTAACATTCCTGACTGCCCGACAGACGGTAGCCTTGGAAACGTGCTCAGCGTCACCAATATTATACAGAAAGCTCCCGTTTGCAAAAAACCGAAGTGCATACAAATAATATGTAATGAACTGAGAGCATGTCCGCGATGTGTCACATGCGTAATATATGGCCTGAGGATGTTATCAAATAACTTATAGATTGTGCTGAGAAACGGTAACGTTCACACAGAAACTCATCAGGAAATGATAAAATGTCCAAACGCGTCTGATCACTCTCTCACCAACGGGTGCCCCACCTGCCGGCCTTGCAGGCTGAAACCTCACTTCCTGATGTGGTGAACTACTGAATCTACTATTATATTTTTACTCTGTTCATTGTCCGCGGCCAGGCCCGGGTGTGATCCACGCGGGTTGACCTAACTATTTGATGTGGTGATCTTGAACTACTACTTAAATTTTACATTTATTCTCACGGTTCCCAGGCGTGATTGGCTGTATAGATGGCACTCACATTCCAATCATTGCTCCTTCAGTAAATGAAGGAGACTATGTGAACAGGAAGTCTTTCCACAGCATTAATGTACAGGTACATAGTTCCCTGTAGCATTTCAAACTAACAAATTATTTCATTATAGTAATGGATGCTAATTTGTGTTCTCTGCACTGTGAAGATCATATGTGATGCTGCCAACATTATCACAAATGTGGAAGCCAAGTGGCCAGGCTCTGTCCATGACTCACAAATATTCCGTGAATGTACACTGAGCACAAAATTTGGACATGGTGAGTTGAGAATACTTTAAAATATATAAAGACCAATTGCTTCAGGGACATTTGAACTGAAGTGTATCCTTCTGTCTTAGGAGAGTTCACTGGCTACTTGCTTGGTGATAGGGGGTATCCATGTTTACCCTATTTGCTTACCCCTTACCCTGACCCTGAACCGGGCCCACAGCAGCGATATAATCTGGCTAATTGCAGGACAAGAGCCAGAATTGAAATGACTATCGGAATGCTTAAGGCCCGGTTCCAGTGCCTGCAAGGACTCAGGGTCACCCCAGAAAGGGCATGTGACATTATTGTGGCATGTGTGATTCTTCACAACATTGCCACAATTAGAGGAGAACACTGTCCTTCTGAACCAAACATCAGCAGTGATCCAAACCATGAACATCCTGACCCTCCCACGGACATACAAGATGGAAGTGCAGTCAGAGACACCATATGTCACAATCATTTCTTTTGACCCATCACCTCAACATGTTGAAAGAAGAATAAACAGATTTTATGTTCAACTGGCTTTATTGGTCACCTGTGTTTCCTGTACACAAAGTATTAAAAGATGTAAACCTCATAAAGTGTCTCTGTTGCTTCCTCCTCTGTAACAGCTGTCAATGTTTCTTCATTATTTTCCTGTAGTAAAGAAATTAACAACATTGCTGTTCTACTGTAAACTCATATAATCTGTGGAGTATTACTCACAACTGCATGTTGGTCTGGCTCAACAGGAGGCTGCACCAGATGCAGTACACCACCACCATCAACTGATAGAATATGAGGTTTATACAGGTCACTTATAACTTACAAGGGACCAAATGGCAATTAACAAACATACCAATCACCTTACACTTCATTGTCATTATGCTCTCAAAGACAACCAAGACTGAGGGAAGGCAAAATCAGTAGGAAAATGACTTCACTACAAAATAATCCATTATGGTAAAGAGTTTATCAAATGAATGAGTAGCACTGCAAAGGTGACTGTGAAGAAAGGATGTATGCACATCATGTATTATTTTGAATTTACCCCCTATGTAGGCACTTGTGTCTTGCGGGGTTATTGACTCAGAGGATGTCCCCGCAGAGATGCCTTCAGCCACAGGGCGCCCACTGTTTTGGCTGAGGGCCAACTGCTCAGCCTCTGTGAGTGGTGGTGGTGGAGGACCCCCACCTGTTTTTCGGGCCTCCGCTTTTTTTCTGTTGGCTATAACGGGCCACATTTGAGCATACAGAGTAAGCAAATATGTACTTGTAATGTGCTCAGATAATTTCAATAACTGGTCACATTTGAGCATACAGAGTAAGCAAATATGTACTTGTAATGTGCTCAGATAATTTCAATAAGTGCTTACAGAAAGAAAATTAATGTAGCCTCTAACTGCAATTGATTTACATAGGACAAACAGACCAAGCACTATGGCTCATAATACAATTACACCTCACCTGTTTGGACTATATTTTTATATTTCATTTTTACTTGCTGCCAGGCACGTTTGGGGCCTGTTGGGTTGCACCTGCGCTCACATCACATCACAAAATAAAATGTATGAAATATAAAATAAAATAACATATGATAAAATAACATATGATAAAATAACGTGTTAAATGGGTGGAAATAACAACCACTGACCAAAACCCACTGATCAAAGACCATGAGTACCATTCACAGAGAGTTGGGGAATTGCTGCAATCACGGCATTGTAAGGTCTGCCCCGGGCCTCCTCCCAGTGGGACATGGCCAGAACACCTCACCCTGGAGGCATCCCTGTCAGATGCCCAAACCGCCACTACTTTCAAAGCCAGGAAGTGATGTCAGAATGAGGAAACGCTCCAAGACCTTAAAACAGGAACAAATCTGTGTTTTTGGAGCTGTTCCCCTCTGCTTCACTGCAGGTGCTCTGACCTCTAAACAGTTTTCCTGAGCTGCTCGGTCCTCCTCGAGCAGCTCAGGAAAACTGTTTACCTGTTTCTGCTGAGAGGAGCAGCTGCACATGTGATGTACTGTTAGCGACTCCAGGCCAGCGAGGATCTGCTGGAGCTCAGCTCAGGAGGGAGGCAAAGGCTTATGATCCTGCACAACAACAACAACCATCATTTTCACACAAACAGAGGACTGTCATGTGATGCGTGTGCATACCTTCATGTTGTTCCACGGGAGTGGACACAGCTCCACACCTGCATGATGAGCTGATGTCTTTTATTGACTAACTGAAGAATCAGAAATGAATCTTTTTGGTAATTATTAAGCAATCATTAATATTCAAAGGAGAAAGCACAACTTGTGTCTTCAATGAAACATTGAAGCAAAAAAGCTTCATTTTGGAATGCTGCAGCGCTACTTGAATGTGGGCGGGGCTTTGCTGAAATGGTACGGGGGCCTTCTGTGACATTCACCTGCACACGGTGTGAAGGTTTGATGTGACGACTTTATGTTACTGTGACAACAGCACACTTGTGTCAGGTGACCGCGCTCCGTTTACAGCCGTGTTATTTTAGGCCCAGATAACTTCAGACTTCATGGCGCCGAAACACGCGTCTCGGTTTACAGTTGTGAAAAGAAGCTTCGTATAACGATGCGATAAGGAGGTCAGAGCGTACAGGAAGTCAGGGCGGGCTTTAAATGTGATCCAGCCGCTGCTGGAATGAGAGTTCAGTGTGGGAGCAAGCAGCCGTGAGAGGAGGAGGGGCTGTCTCAGGTAACCTGAGCCACAGGTGTGTACCTGCTGATCTTCTTTCTGAGACTGGACGTTGCTGCAGCCCCTCCATTCATCAACAAGCTGCTTTAGCTCCTCCCATTTCTCCGCTGACTGGCTGCTCCTTTATTAACAGTTCAGATTCTCTCTCTCTCGCTCTCTCTCTCTCTCTAGGGTGTGGAGGATGTGAGTTGTGCCTGAACACTTCAACCTGCTAATCAGATCCAGCCAGTAAACGCTGCGTTCTGTGCAGACACAGAGGAGTCGGGCTGGTTTTATTAGACTTGCTGGATCAGAAGCCAAGTGCTGGACGCGGTCTCGGTGGTTGATGTGGTCCTGATCGGGACCGAGAGACCTGCGAGGATCGGACCCGTCCCGGTCTGAAAGATGGCCGTGCTCCACACAAAAGCTGTGACTGTGATCCTGTCTGTCACTGTGCTGCTGGGGTGAGTTCATGTACTTATACTAAAGTTAATACTGCGTTTAATACTACTGTTAATATGGTGTTTACTACTGAAGCCTCTGTTCGGCCTCTGCGATGTCAGCTTTGAGCAGAGCAAACACACGGAGCATGCTCAGGTTTCAGGCGGATCCTGCCAGGTCTGTAGCTCAGTCTGCTCAGGGCGTCTCTCTGTGTTCGAGCTCGCAGCGTTGAGTCGTTCAGGGTTCACAATGGCACAAAGCCTCGTGAGTGACAGCTGTTTGTTCAGGTGTGTTCAGGCTGATGACTGAAGCTTTCTGTGTTCGTGCGCTCCTATTGGTCAGCTCTATCGCAAACACCTGATGATCATGTGTACAGTCCAGTAATAGTCTGGTTTTACAGAATGTAACCTCTGACCGAGGCGACGGTCGAGCCTGAGTGTAGGCGTGTTGGCGAGGAGAGGCACTCGACCTAATGCCGTTCGGGTTAGGAACATGTTAACGAGCTAAAGGTCTGTTGATTGATTAATGATTGTGTTTGTTTGACCCCACAGGCTGCTGTACTTGTCCCAGTACTACAGGTAACACACACACTCGCACAGACACGCATGATTCCTTCCTGCTAGCTTCCGCTTTCGCTAAGTCTCTGACTTTCAAAATAAAAGTCACAGAGCTTCCTGTCTGAGTTTGAACTGCAGCTGAAACAGTCACGTGACCCAGTCTGAGTGCACGAATCGGCGTGAATGTTGGAAGCTGCATCAACACAAACCAAACGAGACGTGAAGCTGTGTTGGATTCATTGGATGATCTGATGATGATGTCACAGCCAGGAAGTGGATTCATGTTAGGGTGACCATGCTTTGATTTCCAAAAAAGAGGACACTTGGCCCAGTCATGAAAAACTTTATTAATAGTCTTTGCTTAAAGAAAACATTAACATATTTAAACGAGGCCTTCTCTGTGCAGTTAATGAATGGTGAAATAAAAAAAGTCACATATCCCAGAATTCATAGCGTGGCCCAGCCAATTCCAGTTTTCAACAATGGCGTCCGCTGCTAAGTTTTAAAATTACTCTTATTAATCTTTCGGGGTCACAAAATAAGCATATTTTTCAGGCAGAAAGTAGCTGTGTAAACGTCAAATATCTGCTCGGTTTATCAAGATATCGCATATTTGCAAAAGTGCTTCGACGTTTTCGGAGACGTCTGTTACCCACCAGCTCGATAGCGAGCTGGGAGCTCGAGGGTCACTGGAGCCGCCAAGAACGGCACAACTCCCGGCACATCATTTTCAGACCCCATTTTCTTTCGCTACTCAGGTTAAACGTGATATATAAGTCACTTAGATAACTTAAAATGTTATTGTTGGGCTTTGTTTGTGAGTCAATCAGTTTGGCTGAGATTAAAGTTATTAGATCAAATTAGATAAAAAAAACAACAAAACTTTTTAATCCCCCGGGTGGTTTTCACACAGCTGAATAAACATCAAACAGAAAACTGATTAAACAGACGTGTGAGACGGTCTAGAGTTTCCTCCAGTGTCCTGTTATATTTTAGACAGCAAGGAGCAGACGGCCGAGTTTATTAAACTCCACCCAGACAGCGGTGACGCTGATCTGAAGGCTCGACTGTACAATTTCACAGCCGTTTACTTCCGGCGTACCCGACCTTCTGAGGACCCGGCCCACGTTGACTGCGAAGGCCGGGTCCTCAGTATGCAGCAGCCCATGAATTTGGACATGACTAACATGACACTTCCGTGTGCCGGGGCAGCCAATCAGCAGAAAGGGGCGGGTAAAGTGAGAGCTGCCGGTCAGCGCGAGGGCTAAGGAAACCTAACTGGGATTTAGCAATGAGCTAAAGTGGGTGTAACAGGGTTCTGGGGATGTTTGGACCTGCTGGTCCCCGAGCTGCAGCTCGTCCACACGTTTGGCAGCTCTCTGCTCCCCACAGGCAAGCGTGAGAGCCTCCGGAGCGCCTGGATCTCAGATCTGTGAAGTGTTTTACCACTGATGGTTTCCCTGGTTACGTCCCTGATGTGTTTCTCTCTTCTGTGAAAACTTTTTCCATGACCTGATTTCCATTTCACTTTCACTGGCCATGGAAATGAACTCACACCAGGCTTATGTGTTTCGTGGAAGAGTGACTCACCTGTTTCACCTGTAGCTGCAGCAGCTGCACATCCGTAAGCCACACCCCTCTCAGTGTTTGACGTGTGTGGTCTGCTCAGCTGATTCCAGCATGTTTTCTCTGCGCACCCTGACCAATCAGCTTCACATCCACAGGCACACCGAGGGTGATGAAGGTGTGAAACAGCGCAGGTCTGGGATCAGTGTTCCTCTCTGGGAGTGCTGTGACACTTGGCTGATGGTTATGGGGGCGAGGGCAGAGTTAGGGAAAGATGGCCGACGTTGGCTGCAGCGACACCCAAACCCTCCTTTGTTCCGTTTCGGAGAAAACCTTTTGCGTTTCACAGATTCGTTTTTCTGGGACTTTCTTCCTCGTGGCGTCTGCAGCTGAAAGAGCAGCTGTGAGCTCTGCATTGTGTCCTGTTGATGGAGTCGAGTTACACAGGAGGCCTTTTTGTGTCCTCTGTCTGTTTGTGCGCTCGGGCCTCACACCTGCGTTACCCCAAAGCCTCCTCAGGGCTTCCTGTGCACTGCTGTTTACTGTCAGCAGGGGGCAGTGTGGGTTAGCTGACTCTGCGAAGTGTTGTTCTTCAGTGTTTGACAGAAACGGCTGTTCAAGGTCAAAGGTCGTTAACAAATGGTAAATGGTCTGTATTTGTATAGTGCTTTACTTGGTCCTAAGGACCCCAAAGCGCTTTACACTATATGCAGGAAGAAATATTGTGCAGCACATAAGATCAACAGAACACAGTGTGCTTTGAGGTAGGAGCCAAAAAGGGTGTAGTTTGTGGGTGTGACCACCCGTGTGTACACCTGTGAGCATGGACGCGCTTGTTTTTTTAAAAGGTTCCTTCATGTAATGATCTGCTAGAGGGTGTGGGGGGGCCACAGCCCCGTCCTCCAGGGCATGAAGCAGGTATGGAGGAGATCAAAACTCCAGACATCCAGAGGCCCCCAGAACACAAGAGACCAAGGAAGACCAACAGAGGGGCAGCCGCGCCACTGTCCCAGAAAGAGCTGAGGAGAGTCCCAGATGAGGGCTCACTCAGCAGCCGCGGAGCAGAAGCCAGGGGGAGTTGCAGTGACGCGCCCGTGAGCTCCGCCGGCAGCCAGCCGTGCCTGAGTGACCGAGCCCCAGGCCGAGAGGCCGGGGGCACCCCACCTCCGAAGTGGCCCGAGCGAGCCCCAGGCTCCAGGCCCCGATAAGCGGCCGCCAAGGAGTGAGCCGGTGTGTACCCGGACGCCCATCCCCGGACACAAAGAACCACCAACGCACCGATGTCTGACGGAGTCCA
>NW_024583167.1:102096-104569 GCF_018398535.1 Haplochromis burtoni | reverse complement strand
CCACTGGCAAGGGGAGTGGTGGGGGGAGATAGGCCTCCAAACCTTAGAGGTCCTGAGATGTCCCCAGAGAGGTGGCGTCTGATACCCAACCTGACATATAGACACAGACATACAGGCACACACAGACACAAACATCCATTGGTTAAAATGAGTCATGAATGAAGCTCAGAGGACTCAGAGATGTACCACAGGCCTTCAAGCTGGCAGTAGCTAGACCCAAAGAGCCAGCGCTCTTAGCTAATGACAGGCCAGATCCTTGAAAGAGTCAAACAGCTAACAGATGTTACAGGTGCTGCAGTGTTTTGAAACAGATCTACAGTGGTATGCAAAAGTTTGGGCACCCTTGATAATTTTCATGTTTTTCCTTCATTGGTTGTTTGGATCAGCAATTTAATTTAAATATATCATATAGCAGACAAACAGTGATATTTGAGAAGTGAAATGAAGTTTATAGGATTTACAGAAAGTGTGCAAAAGTTACTTAAACTAAATTAGGCAGGTGCATAAATTTGGACACCCCAACAGAAAAATTGCATCAATATATTTAGTAGTTAGAGCAGGGCGATATGGCCAAAAATATTTATCATGATATATATTTGAAAATTTGCGATAACGATATAATTGATGTGAGACAAAATACAACTCCACAACTTTACTAGTGCAAAAAAACACCTTCCATTTATTTTACTTAAACAAGCAGCTGTTTTTTGAGTGCATTAAAGCTATATAAAAATTTAACAGTGCAAATGCAAATTTCTTGCTGAAGGTTTAACCAAAAGGCATTTCCAGTAGAAATGTGCTGACATATCCTGAGTTAACCATGTATAATATCCACTGAAGTTAAAAAGAGGAGCTTTGCAACATTAAACTGCAGTGTGCCAAATAAAAAAAGTCAAATACGTTTTTTTCGGACCATAAGGTGCACGGGATTATAGCGCACATTAAGCGAAACAAAGGAGTCAGATAAATCGAACTTTGTTGTTGCAGTTGTTGCAGTATATTAATGACTAACCTCGTATTGTGGATGGATTATCTCAGTTGTTCTGACTGAAGTTTGGTCCGTTTACAGCATCCTGCCATGCGATTGCATTTGTCTCTAACCATCGGGAACCTTCACGTTAACTTTTATCAAGTGGAAAAGTGTTAGCGTTCATCCTCCAGCTTCACTGTGTTTATGCTATGCTAACATAGCTGTGTCGCTAGCGATCACATAGCACATCATTATATAGCAGCTAGCCCAACTTCAGTAACCCTACAAACGTCACTGCTGTTTAGTTTTCTGTCTTCATTTATGTTGGAAGTAACAGCAGAGCTGTACGATCTCCATTAAACTCCGTTAAATTCTGTTTTCATGGATGCCTGGATGTTAAACTTCATAGTTACACCTGGTAAAGCAGCAACGCTGATCGTTTTATTAAAGATGAAAGAATTTAGACAGTTTTTAACTCTCAGTGATGCCGCAGTGTTTGTTTGACTTTAGGACCTGAAGCAGAGGGAGTTTAGGACCAGATTTACGAGCACCTTAGTCCAACAAATACGGTAATAACGACGGCCCGCTTGCATGTTCTACAAAAAAAATGTGCTTTGTTGTGTATCTGATGGACAAACACGAAAAACCAGTTCCACATCACTGAAGTTGCAGCATTTTTACAAACCAGTTCTGGTTCATTCGTTTCACTCAACAATCGGCCATCTGCGTATGAAAACAAAGGCACTGCGCATGAGCGTTTTACCAATATTCTATCATGCATTCAGCGGTATAATATGGCCCAGCCCTATTGAGTAGATCCTCCTTTTGCAGAAATAACAGGCTCTAAACACTTCCTGTAGGTTCCAATGAGAGTCTAGATTCTGGTTGAACGTATTTTGGACCATTCTTCCTTACAAAACATCTCCAGTTCAGTCAGGTTTGATGGTTTCTGAGCATGGACAGCCCGCTTTAAGTCACACCATAGATTTTCAATATTATTTATTTCTGGGGACTGACACGTGATTGCCATTCCAGTACATTTTCCTTGATCCTCTGCTGAACGCCTTAGTAGACTTTGAGCAGTGTTTCGGGTCGTTGTCTTGTTGAAATATCCAGCCCCAGCGCAACTTTGTGACTGATTCTTGAACATTGTTCTCAAGAATCTGCTGATATTGACTGGAATCCATGCGACCCTCAACTTTAACAAGATTTCCAGTCCCTGCCCTGGCCTCACAGCCCCACAGCATGATGGAACCACCACCACATTTTACTGTGGGTAGCAAGTGTTTCTCTTGAAATGCTGTGTTCTGTTTCCACCATGCATACCTTGTTATGTCCAAATAACTCCGTTTTAGTTTCATCAGTCCACAGCACCTTATTCCAAAATGAAGCTGGCTTGTCCAAATGTGCTTTAGCACAACGGTCCCCAACCTTTTTTGCGCCACGGACCGGTTTATGCCCGACATTATTTTCACAGACCGGCCTTTAATGTGTCGCGGATAA
>NW_024583167.1:99075-101904 GCF_018398535.1 Haplochromis burtoni | reverse complement strand
GCTGGTGTGTGGGTTGACTGAGACTGTCCTCACTATTCTTCGCCTCTGCTAATCTAAGATTTTCCTTGATCTGTCACTTCCGGTGACAGTGGAAACTGACAGCTGAAATCTCCGAGACAGCTTTTTGTATCCTTCCCCTAAACCATGATGTTGAACAATCTTTGTTTTCAGGTCATTTGAGAGTTGTTTTGAGGCTCCCATGTAGCCACTCTCGAGAGAAGATGCAAAGAGGAGGAAAATTTGCAATTGGCCACCCTAAATACCCTTCTCATGTCTGGATTAGTAATAATAATAATGGATTGAATTTACAAAGTGCTTTACAATTCCACTATTCATTAACTCTCACATTCACACACTGGTGGAGGCAGCTACAGTTACAGCCACAGCTGCCCTGGGGCAGACTGACAGAAGCGAGGCTGCCATATCACGCCATCGAGCAACCAAGACAGACAGACAGAGCTGGGGATCGAACTGGCAACCTTCTGATTACAAGATGAGCTTCCCAACCCCCTGAACCACGGTCACTTGTGTATGTAGGTCAAGGGTCAATGAGCTCACCAAACAAATTTTATGTTCCAATAATTAGTGCTAAAGGTATTCAAATCAATAAAATGACAAGGGTGCCCAAATTTATGCACCTGCCTAATTTAGTTTACGTAACTTCTGCACACTTTCTGTAAATCCTATAAACTTTATTTCACTTCTCAAATATCATTGTGTTTGTCCGCTATATGATATATTTAAATGAAACTGCTGATCCGAACAACCAATGATTTATGAAGGAAAAACATGAAAATGATCGGCGGTGCCTAAACTTTTGCATACCACTGTATGCAGGGCCGGATCTACAGGGGTGGCGTGTGCCACCCTACAAAAATCTCTTGCCACCCCAGTTTAGCATACAATTAAAATAAGCTAGCATTAGCCTGGCTACAGTTAACATTGCCTATAAATCCTAAAACTGAATACAAAGTGTGTGTCCCCCCCCCAACCACCATTAACAGTGGTTCAGCCCATAGCGCAGACCGGCTTTACTGTTTGTTGCTACTGACAACAGGCAGTAAAGCCGGTTTCAGCATGGGTGGTTGGTTGTGACACTTTAATGGGGGGGTGTTTCCTGTTTTAGCTGTTTGGTGGTTGTTGAAACAGTTTTGTGAGCTTCAACCTGAGATTCTGGCGTCTCTGGTGAAATACATTTATTTTTAAATCATTCAGGATTTAATGAATTGATGTCGCTTTATTCAAGTTAAAATTGATTTTAATCAGAAATGTGATTTTAAACCCAGCCCTACTCACTCTGTCCATTCACCTATGCTTTCAAATGTATAGACAGGTAGGCCTACAGGAATGTGTGGACCACAGCCAATCACAGAGGTCCCGCTCTCTGATTGACTTTGACCACGATGTGGGCATAATGTGTGTCTGCTGTTGACCATGCGGAGACTTTCAGAGTTTTTTTAACGGCTGGTTGCACCGCTGCAACCAAGGATGTTTGTTTTTTTTTAGTCGCACCATTGAGGAATTAGTTTCCAGTCTAGAGCCCTGTATGACTCTCTCTCTCTTCCACAGCATGTCTTTATCCTGTCTTCCTCTTCTCCCAACCGGTCGCAGCAGATGGCCCCGGCTCTCCCTGAGCCTGATTCTGTCGGAGGTTTCTTCCTGTTAAAAGGGAGTTTTTCCTTCCCGCTGTCACCGAAGTGCTTGCAAATAGAGGACTGTCTGATTGTTAGCTTTTCCCTGTGTTATCGTAGGGTCTTAACCTTACCATATAAAGCACCTTTGCTGATTTGTGGAACTTGGTCAGTCCGGTCTAAAGGTGTTTTTAAGGGTCACAAACAGACACTGTGTGTGTGTGTGTGTGCTGCAGATCTGCCGTTGAAACCACCACGTTCAGTCAGCCTGGTATTGATCTCCACCTGGAGTCTCCTGAGCAGTAAGTACTGTCCTTTCTACTCAGCAGCTTCACTCTGTTGCATCACAGTTTTTCTTCCCCCAAAAGGCAAACAGCTGCTGCCGACATGAGTAGATCTGATCGTTCTTTCTTGGATGAAGGGTTACTCTTTTACTGGATGTTCTCATAAATTAGCAGGGTTGGAACAGCTGTCATGACGTCATATGTGTGTTTTGTAGTCCATTTTTTGCTGAAGTTAGTTTGTTCCGATATCTGAGCACCGCTCTGCTCGCCTCTTATTCCTTATCAACTTTTCTAGCTGATGAAGTTTTCATCAGGTCATGGAAAGGTAGTGAAAGAGGCAGTTTGAAACGGTCCTCATATTTGTGAAATGTGTGACGGCTGACACCTGCTGGTCAGGAGCAGGAACTGCATGCATGTGACTGAAGATCATGGATCTTTCCTTTCATTCTGCTCCTTCAGGATCTGGATCTAACTCATAAATGTATTCCCAAAAGGTTGGTTCTGTTCATCTTTTCATCATCATCAGGTGACTCCTTCAGTCTCAGCTGGCTGCAGGTTTCCAACCTTATAAACAGGACATGAAACCAGCACCACTGATTTACAATGGGCTGTGAGGTCAGTTTATGATCATTAACATGCAAATGGTCATGACCACTGATCAGTGTCCACGAGTACCACTCACAGAGAGTTGGGGAATGGCTGCAGTCACAGCATTGTAGGATGGTGACAGATGTACCCTTAGGCCCCTCCTCGATTCAGAGATGGTCTTTTCAATCTCCCACTGAAAACATCCAGATGAACAGAATCAATTTTTGGGGATTTCCTTACCTGCTGTTAGAGTTTGTATTGTTGATTGTCATTTATGCTTAGAAATATTTACTTATATATGCTTAGAGTTTTGTAATTAGTTGTAG
>NW_024583167.1:95377-97291 GCF_018398535.1 Haplochromis burtoni | reverse complement strand
GCTTTATTCAAGCTACTCACCTCCCACTTCCACCTGCACTTTCAACTGGACCACGGCCAATCAGAGAGGTCCCGCCCCTGACTATCTCTGATTGGTTTAGTCCACGATAGGAGCAAAATGTGTGTCTGTTGTTGACCACAGGGAAGGTTGCAGATTTTTTTTTAGTCGCACCACTGAAAAATTTGGTCGCATGTGCGACCAAATTGGTCACACTCTAGAGCCCTGGTCATGATGTTTGTATTTTTGATAAAGATGATGATGATGATGGCGATGATGATGGCGATGATGATGCCGTGTCTCTGTAATGGCAGTCGTACTGACGTGGTGACGGTGACGCCGTGGTTGGCTCCGGTGGTCTGGGAGGGAACCTTCAACCCGTTTCTCTTGGACAGCATCTACAAAAGGAAGAACATCACCATTGCTGCCACAGTCTTCGCTGTCGGAAAGTAAGTGTGACATCACAACGCTTCGGTTTCCCTGCAGGCCTAAAAGCAGCGTCTCTGGCTTTACCTTTGACCTCTCCTCTGCACAGGTACATCATGTTCCTGAAGGACTTTCTGCAGACGTCTGAGGAGCACTTCTTTGTTGGCTTCAGGGTGGACTTTTACGTGTTCACTGATCGCCCTAACGAGGTGCCCAAAGTGAACATGGCGGCCGGCAGAATGGTAAACGGATCCTGTAACCAAACGCAGCCTCTTGGCGGATTCTTCGTCTTCTGACTCTGCCTCCTTCCTCCTCTTCCTCCTCCAGCTGACGGTGCGCTCAGTGCCCAGCTCAAACCGCTGGCAGGAGATCTCAGCTCGCAGGATGGAGATCATCCAGAACCTGATCGAGAAGAAGCTTCAGAACCGCGCCGACTACATCTTCTGTCTGGACGTCGACTCAAAGTTCCACGGTCGCTGGGGGGCCGAGTCGCTGGGAGGACTTGTGGCCGTGATCCATCCAGGTCTGTTCTCCCGCACTGCCACGAAACCGTACAATAACGAGTTCGTGGTCGACGTTTCAGCTCGATCAAAAACACCCCACACACACATCCGAGTATTCCCACATCTGTAAACATCAGCAGAGAACCTCCAAAGAAACAAAGTCTGGCTGTGGGTCTCCATGGTGACCGCCGGCCAAATGTCTCGCTTATGGTCCAGGCCAGCATTTAGGGTCAGAGGTTAAGGCTGTTTTGGTGTCTTAGGATGTTTTTACTGAAACATGCCAATGTCTGACCTTTGACCTATGACCTTAAAGCTGTATTTTATTTTATTTTATTTATGATCGGAGCAGAATTGGCTGAAATCGTTGACTTCTGTACAAACTTTAACACATTCGTGCGTTGTTTTACGCTGTTCTGGTTTCTGGAGGTCAAACTCAGCTTTTAGCCAACCTAGCTACTTAAACCATCGCAGGCCTGCTATATTGTTGTGAAGACAAAAAGTCTGCGTAGTATAAGGTTTTTTCTGCGTGACCTTTATTTTGACTTTTCACCAAACTTTCACCATATGGAGCTGTTACTGGTATCTCCCATCACACAGAATTTGAACATAATATCTTGAAAACTGTGGACACGAGTGCTAACAAGAAGACAGATTACATCATCCCTCCTGTTGGGGCGAGAATTTCAGTTTAAGGCACATGCTTCAAATCACAAGGTCAAAAACAGGCATTACATTTATGGCATACTCATATGAAAACAGAAGAGGTACAGAGACATCAACCCTAAAATAACAGCTTGATCTCCTCAGAGTACATCTCAAAAACTCAGGCCAAATTCTGAAAAAGATTTCAGGTGCGTTCACTTCTGCTTTCTGCGGCTTTGTTCTGCCCTGAACTTTTAGTGACATCGCTCCCACCTGTGTCTGCAGGTTACTACAGAGATGACCGCAGCAGGTTCCCCTACGAGCGGAGTCCTGCGTCCAACGCCTA
>NW_024583167.1:93692-94888 GCF_018398535.1 Haplochromis burtoni | reverse complement strand
AACTGGGTGAAATGAGCCAGTGTGTGTCTGACTTTGGGAAAGGCCTCGCACGTCTGACCTTCACCCATAATCCCTCTCAGGAATCATTTTTAACCCCACCCCCAGACCTCTGCTGAGCATGTACAGTTTGTAAACAATTTATGCTGTTGAGTCATAGAAATGTCCCACCCTCAGCCCCCCTGAGGTCTTTGATCAAATTCATGGAGCTGCCTCTAATTCCCCCGATTCTGAGTTTCTTTGCGTTTCCTGATGTTTGTGTTTGATTTTTTTATAACTTTTCCTACACGTGGAGCCGACAGGAGGCTCAGCTTCAACTGTCCAGGTAAACTTTGGGCTGTTAGGTGTGGGTTTGCTGCTTGTGTTTGACTGCAAAACTGTGATGTACCTGCATGTTTTTACCCACAATGCATTTTTCTAGCCTGACCGAGAGTCTCTTGGTGTGAGAAAGTGAAGGTGCACATACCTCAGTGTGCTTCTCGTCCTGACTCGCTCACCATCTCAGGTAGTCTGTGTGACTTTTAGCTTACCTGAAGGACCAAGTCGACGCTGAAGTGTTCATTGCCCATCCACAAGTCACAAGAACCACCAGACATGCACACCAGGACCACCTGAGGGTCTTCACGCTAACGATGCTCGAGGTCCCGTTAACAGTTAGTAACCTGTGGGCTGTGATGGGTGGCGAGCCACAGGAGAAAGGTTTAGGGTCATGTGACAACACCGGGCAATACATAGGGGTAGGAAATGTAGGCACGTGACAGTTTCAAAGCTTTTATTTTGAAACGTGAACATGTTGCTGTGGGGCAGGGATCGTTCTTGGGTGCCTTTTAGCTCAGGTGCACAAACACACCTGCAGCAGGTGTGCCAGTCTGAAACGGGTCTCTGCAACATTTGACCTTCATTTCCTCTGTTGTGCGGTACATTAAGGTCCTGTGTGATATTCTCTGTGAGGGAAGCTGCTTCAGTTTATTCAAAATAAAAGTATCAGATGAACATTTTATTAGTTTGTTTTTTTTTTTAAATTCAAGCATATATTTTGCATCTTTCAGCTTGAAGCTGCTTTTTAAGCTCCATACCTCTGTAACCCGCTTTTTAGACTGTGGGCTGGGTTCTGGTTCTAGTTCCCAGACTAAACTGTCCCATCTGATTCTGATTCTCTCTGGTTCCAAATTACTCTCCATGAGGAAGAGGAGCTCCTG
>NW_024583167.1:92543-93672 GCF_018398535.1 Haplochromis burtoni | reverse complement strand
TGTTGTGCGGTACATTAAGGTCCTGTGTGATATTCTCTGTGAGGGAAGCTGCTTCAGTTTATTCAAAATAAAAGTATCAGATGAACATTTTATTAGTTTGTTTTTTTTTTAAATTCAAGCATATATTTTGCATCTTTCAGCTTGAAGCTGCTTTTTAAGCTCCATACCTCTGTAACCCGCTTTTTAGACTGTGGGCTGGGTTCTGGTTCTAGTTCCCAGACTAAACTGTCCCATCTGATTCTGATTCTCTCTGGTTCCAAATTACTCTCCATGAGGAAGAGGAGCTCCTGGACTCACTGGCAGCTGATGCCTTCTGCACACTTGTACCAGCTCAGACATGACGCCGGACCAGGAACCCTGGACTGGGCAGTCTATAGATACCTGTTGCACACCTCTTCAGAACCACAGACATCATCTCGGATTCAAGAAGCGATGCAGAAGTGCCTCCTGCCAGGATCTGAGGATAGCCAACCCATTAGGTCAGGTGACTCGGGACGGCCCTGATCTTTGTGTAAGTAGAGGATGAAGACCTTCCTCCAAGGATCCAGAATGGCAGCAGCTGAGAGACAAAACACTGAGCCTTCAAAATCTCACTCCTGTTTGACTAAAAGTGTACTTCCTGCATTTGGCCACTGGGGGTCAGTAAAACACTTCACATACGTTCACCACCCTGTGCTGCTCAACGAGGTTGGCAGACCCAGCTCATGTACCCTAATGTCACCAGTCAGGTTCAGAGGTCAGCATGGCGCTAACCCAGGGCTTCCCTGCACGCTCACAGGAAGGGTGTAGCTGACAGCATCTGACCAATCACAAACAAGCATGGGTGTACGGACTGTTGATTTTACAAATAAAGATCAAACTGAAGTAGAATGATTAAATACAGACGAGTGTATGAGTAAAGCTTCTGACTACGAAGGCTGAATGAATGTGTGTGTAGACTTTAACGCTTCCGTTGGTCAGACTAAAGAATAAAGTTTAAGTATAGCGCTTTACTTGGTCCTAAGGACCCCCAAAGCGCTTTACACATCCAGTCATCCACCCATTCACACACTGGTGATGGCAGCTACAGTGTAGCCAGAGGCGAGGCTGCCGGACAAACAGGCATTACATTTATGGCATACTCATATGA
>NW_024583167.1:90415-91643 GCF_018398535.1 Haplochromis burtoni | reverse complement strand
AGATAAGGAATGGCTCAGGCTCCCCTTGTTTATCAAACAGTAATCAGGGTCCTGTTCGTCCTCTTTATCTGCAGCAAGGACTTCCTGTCTGACTCTGACAGGAAGTCACACGGTCATCAAGAGATTGGCTCACCATCCAGTCACAGCAGAGTGTGTTCTCGCATCTGCCGTCACACAGACGGGTTTGCTGTGCTGTCAGTCACTGTCGCTTGTTGGCTCCGGGCGTAGGTTAGAGGCCACTGTTAGGCACAGCGCTCATTATTGGTAATGCAGATCTGGTGGCGTTACCCAGAATGCACTGTGTACTTTGTTTCAGAGTGTTTTCCTTTGTGCTGGAAATGAGTTCAAAAACAGGAACAAAGCCTGTGATTGGCTCTTTGGTGAAAGAGTGTGAGACGCACGGTCGATGGCTGGCTGCTTATCTCCGCTCGGCAGTGTTGGATTTCACTTTGTGTATTATCAGCAGCTTAATGTGCTTCACTGTGCTAGAGAGCGCCGCAGCGAAACCTGAATGTGATGCAGGTGTTTCCACTTCGGGCTGACTTCCTGACTGCAGCCGTGCAAACGTGTTCAGCTTTGGAAGAATATTTCACACCCAGCAGGTTCGTCATTCATGGAGGACTCACACTGATGCTACGACATCATGGCGGTGAGCTTGCCTCACACGCTGGACACACTGTTACCGTTACCATGGTCAGCGCGGTGGTACCCCTCGGCAACCACCTGGGTTGACCTGCAGCACTCAAACCCACCCCTCCATGAGTCAGCCTTTGTGAAAACATCTCAGGCTTGTTTTTCCGAGTCTGCGTCCTGCATATGACAAGTTCACTGAGTAATCATGATTGGTGATGGAGATGGTAGATCACTGATTGTGGTGTTTCCAGCCCAAGCAGCTGATGCACTCTCCTCCTCCTGATTGTGCTGATAGACAGAAAACAGGCTCTGAAGGTTCCCAGACAAACTCACTTTGCTTCACATTTGTAGAATAAGACGATAAGTCAGCGCCGCCGGCTGAAGGAACCCTGATGGAGTCTTCTCTGACCTCTTCTGTCTGACATAAAACTGATGGGACTGATAACAGACGCTGGTCACCGCCTGGCTTTGCTTTCATGTTGTGTATGAAAGATTGTGTTTAAGATTCAGAGATGATCCACACCGTTGATTTCACAGAAATCGTGAGCATGAGTCCGTGTTCCCGATTTGGATCCATTTAGTCTGTAATGAACTT
>NW_024583167.1:87382-88845 GCF_018398535.1 Haplochromis burtoni | reverse complement strand
TGGGCTGAAAGATCTATCACTTTATCACCTGTTCAGGTTGTAAATCGTGTTTTTAAAAAAGTCACTAAGTAACTCTACTGGTCTGTGCTCTTCTGGCTCCAGCTTAGTATGACACTGTGGCAGCAGGGTGTGGTTGTGGCAGGGTGGTAGAGTGGGTTCAGGGGCAGTGCTAAGGAGAAGATGACATTACCATAAATACCATTCAGGGGGTCGCTCAGTCAGTGGGGGAGGGGTTGAGTGGATTCCCATTCATTTCCTATGGCAGGTACTTTTGACCAGGAACATCACAAATGTAAAGGTTGATTTAAACAATCAAAATTCAATGAAAGAGCTGACCATCACTGTTATATGTTCAAGTGCATAGTGTGGAGGATGTCATAAGGCCTCGAGGCAGATGTAAAAAACAATATTTATGAGTGTTTTAAGTTCTAAATCAGTCAGATTTGACCCAAACACGACAGGAAGCCTAGAAGACCTTCAGAGGGTATGTTACATAGTCTTAGTGATCGACCTCGGAGGGTCCAGGTTTCAAACTTTGCAATGATCCTCTCTTTTGAGTCAGATGTTCTCACAGTCACCACAGTCTCGGAGGATGGGGATCATGATTTCTTCCCCCTGACCTGATGTTCTGGCTCCCCCTTGCCATAGAATTTGTTTTGTATCTAATTAATTTCTAGTTGTGGTGCAGTTGCTTCCATTGGATAATCTGTCCAATAGAAGTAAAAGTCTGAAAGTAGAAGTCCTTCAAACCAAAGAACTCATATTGGACTTCAGGAAGCACAGACAACTCCACTCCCCTCTCAATATAAAGGGAGAAGGGATGGAATCTGTCTCCACCTTCAGGTTTCTGGACACCCACATATCCACTGGTCTCACCTGGACCCACAACACCATCGCCCTGTTAAAGAAGGCCCAGCAGTGGCTGCACTTCCTCCATGTCCTGAAGAAGAAGAACCTGGACCAGAGGTTCTTCTTCAAGTTGTGGTGCTCTCAGTGGAGAACTGCTCCTCAGCAGAGAGCATGCTCTCCTACTGCATGGGTCTCTGGTATGCAGGGTGTGTGTGTGTGTGTGTGTCATTAACTGTGTTTTTAACATCAGAAAAAGGAGAAGAAAGCAAGACAGGAAGCAGCAACAAAGACAGGAAATAAACCCAGAAAACCACGTGTGTGTGTGTGTGTGTGTGTGTGTGTGTGTGTGTGTGGCGAGAATCAAGGTGCCCTCAAATGTCCAAACAACCTGAATCATTTTGTGACTTTCTGTGTGGGTGGGTGCTCATATGTCTATTCATGTGAGTTCTGGGCTTTGTGAGGACATTTGGTTTTGTTTCATGGGCTTGAGCGGTCCAGGTTTTGAATGTCTTGGACCTTCAAAACCAATTTCAGGGTTCTGTTCTGGTTCTAGATCAGGCGTTCTACAAGCAACATGAGAACATGGGTCTTCACAAAGATAGAAAGACAAACAT
>NW_024583167.1:84977-86402 GCF_018398535.1 Haplochromis burtoni | reverse complement strand
CTCTGCTGGAAAAAGAAATCAGCATCTCCATAAAGCTTGTGAGCAGGTAGAATGATGAAGTGCTCCTCATTTTCCATACCAACTTCAAATCAACCGTGGCAGAGCGACCACCACCAATCCCAGCAGATCATCACAAAGTAGGAAGCTCACACAGCTTGGATGAGCTGCACTCTTTCTTAACATAACCCAGAGAAAGCTGAGCAGCATCAATCCTGCTTCCAGAGATTCAAACTTCAAATAAAATATTACAATAATCTTTGACTTTTGATTTTCATGCTACCTTTGTGAATTACATTTTCAAATACAACCCCAATCCAGTTTTTTCGAGATTATACCAAAACGTCCTGAAACGCAGCAGATTAAGTTCACGGTGGAGTGTGACTGTGAGGGTATAAAGAGGCTCATCAATAACAGTGTCGTCTGCATGAAAGAGATAGATGGCTATCCAGACCACAGTCAGCATTTTAACACTCTGAGAGATTCACTCAGGACTCATTTGATGACACGACAAAGGTATGGCTCAGCAGCTTTCACATTTCATACGTCTTCCACTGAGCATCAGTTACCATGACGATACAGCCAGGTAGAATAAAACCCGTGTGACATTAAAGATAACTTACTGACAATCGCACTTCTGACTTTTTTCTGCTGTTCAGGTGTGTGTCTCCATGGCAACAGGTGTGTGCATGTTGCTGGTTGTGGGTATCAGCGTGTGTGCAGCGTTTAACCTCGACACATCATTTCCACTGCTGAAGATGGGCGAACGAGGAAGTCTGTTTGGATTTTCCGTTGCTCTGCACCAAGACCTGAAGACAGAGAGTTACCTGTGAGTACACACCTGTGTGTGTGTGTGTGTGTGTGTGTGTGTGTGTGTGTGTGTGTGTAAATGATCTGACTTCAGACTGAACCTTAGGTCAGCAGATCTCTACTGTCCTCAAAGTGACCATTAACACCAGTGTTGTGACAGAGCGGGCTTGTGTGGGTCCTTTTCTATAGATGAAGAACTGCTGGATTATTTTGATGAAGCACAGTTCAAAGCAACATTGTTTCCACTTTTCATCAGTTAGAACCAAATCTATCACAGCTAATCAAAGCAGCAGTAAAACAGGAAGTGAGGTCATATCTCAGAAACACTTTCATGTGTGAATAATAAACGTGGCATTTGGAGTTGTGAGGACATCTAAAATAGTGGATCATTTTGTGGTCATCGTGGGCAACATTTCTGTCCGCTCTCTGGCTTCACGGAGTAGTCTGTCTGGCTTCAGGTGACTGTTCTCCACCGAATTCTGGCCAACTTCTCCGCTTCCTTCACTGGACCCTATCAAACACACACCGTACTCTGTGTGTGCATCAGACACACACAGAGTCAGGTGAATGCCCCGCAGCGTTAATAATATGTCTGAATTCTTCTGAAGTCTGCGCAAA
>NW_024583167.1:76589-83342 GCF_018398535.1 Haplochromis burtoni | reverse complement strand
TATCGGCTGCTCAAACACAACAACAGCAACACACACACACACACACACACACACACACACACACACACACACACACACACAGTGTTTATATGGAGAGAAACTGTCATGAATCAGCGACTCACTGATCTGAGCTGACTCTCCCGGCTGAGGTTAGCCAGCGGGTATGTGACACCTGTGTGACAGGTCCAGGTGAGCTGTGCTGTCATACTGCTGCAGCTCAGGTGTGCAGGATAGCACCTGCTCTGTCAGCTGCTGGACAACATATTTGCAGCACAGGTCGTATGGGGTTAGAGTCAGTGGAATAAATCACACAAAAGTTTATTTTTTTACCTTTACCCCGTCAGTGGGCGGAGCCTACAGTCTGTGACTCACCTGTGATGTGTTTCAGCCAAGATCCATGCTGATGAACTGGTCGAGGACATGTGGTTGGGCGTCTCAGTAGCCAGTCAGGGCCGGCCTGGGGGGCGTGTCCTGGTGAGTTTGTGCTCTGATTGGCTGATTATTTTCCTATTGGTGAGAAGTTAAAGAACGGCGTGTTTGCTCTGCAGGCATGCGGTCACCGCTTCACAAAACTCTATGGAGCGTTCAATTTAAGGCAAATGATTGGCCGCTGTTATCTCCGTGGAAACGACCTGCGGTACGACGAGAACGACTCTAATTGGCAGGACCCCGAACAGTCCTGCAGGTATGTCACATGACTGCACACTACAGGTGATGAGTGATGCTCCGCCTCCTCACCTGCTGCCTGTCTGTATTCAGTCATCTGGGTGATTTCACTGGTGAGGTCATGTGCGGGATGGGGATGTCATCGGCCATCACTCAAAGCGAAGTCATTGTTGGCTCACCTGGAAGCTTCGAATGGCAAGGTGATTCTATTCTATTCTGATGTTTTTCTTCCTTTTCAGAGCGAGCATCTCAGCTCTGTGAGCATCTAATGCAGTTCATGGTGTGTGTGTTGTAGGAAACGTCCAAGTCTCCTGGATGAACCCTGACGATGAGTTTGACACCAAGAAGAGCTCCTTCTCCAACCAGAAGCACAGGAACATCTACATCGGTGCGCCGTCTCTTTAAATAGCTCATTCAGATCTGAGCTCGGTCACACGTGTCCTCCTCAGGGCAGGACAGTATTTAAATCAGCTACATGAATGTGCCTAAATAAGGTTTGCAATGAGCACATGCGGTTTGAGACAATGATTTAATGAGGGTGGAGCAGAGGGACGGTGTCCTGTAGAAATGCTAATGTTCCTCAACACAGAGCAGAAGCTCTCATCAGGCTTAGCTTACTGTGAGCAGTGTTTCAGGTTTTTAGTCACACGCTGACGCAGAAAAGAGTCCATAGTGAAAACTCTCTGTTTGTGTGTCTTCATTCAGAAACGCACGCGTCAAACCGGCTTTCATATCGTTCAAAAAGTGTAATTCTGGTTTCTGCAGGAAGTATTTGTCGCCACAGGTGGCTGTGAGTCCGGCTCTTTCCTTTGACTTGAATAAATACCTGCAGCCTCACAAGCTAAGTGCAGAGTTACGTATGTGGATGAGCAGCCGGTACTTTGACGTGCGGATCAGTCAGGATCTGAATCGTGCTTTGTGTTATTGTTTTACGTGGCAGACTTATTTTAATGAAGCAGGTCTCCTCTGGATCAGTCCTCCATCGGTCTCGCATGTGTCCACCTGTCTGTGTGTCACAGAATTCAGCTGCTTTTATTTTGAAGTTTCAATGAATGTTCAGACATGTATGCTTTTAATGGGAACCTTTCCTACATTTAAAGAATTGAAGCTGAATGTAAAACGTGTATTTGTGCAGGATATTCTGTCGCTCAGGCTCCTCGCCTTCTCTCTGAGGATGATGAAACCATCGTAACAGGTGAAGACTTTTCAGCTAATCAGGAAACAGCTGGTTGACCTGTAGATTTACTGATAGATGTGTTGATTGGTGTGTTGTTGAATAGGAGCTCCTCGGGACCGTATGGAAGACGCTCATGGCTCGGTGCTGCTGGCCGTCAAGCGCTCTGATAAACTGATGATTCGCCAGAAGCTGCGCGGTCAACAGATGGGCTCGTATTTTGGGAACGCCTTGGCAGTTACTGACCTCAATAATGACGGGTGAGGAATGGTTTATGGGTCACATGACCCGCACTGAGGCAACACGGTCAGTACCTTTAGTAAAATCTTCTGATGGCAACGACTCAGTGGGAACCACAGAGCACCATAATCTAAACCTGAGGAACATGTTTCAGGAACACTCACTGAGCTGCTTTTTTGTCCCACAGGTGGAACGACCTGCTGGTGGGCGCTCCTTTTTATTTCCACCGTCAGACGGAGGTGGGCGGGGCAGTTTATGTCTACGTGAACGTAGGAGGGAGGTTCAATTCTGAGCCCAGCGTAGTGCTGAAGGGGCCGGCGGGGTCGGCATTCGGCATGGCTGTGGCCGCTGCAGGAGACCTCAACCAGGACGGCTTCCAGGGTGAGGGCTCAACGTGATGCTGGTGTTTTCGTGATCAGTAATCAGTAGTCATGGTGACGGGTCTTTGGTTGTTCCAGACTTTGCCATCGGAGCTCCTTTTCATGAAGCAGGAAGTGTGATGATCTGGACAGGAAGCAGTGAGGGCATCTCTACAGAGCCGAGCCAGGTCTCACAAAAACACGGTCCTTTCTATGTTTGACCCACATTCCCAGGACACAACTTTCAAACCAACTCTGAACCATCAGAGTGCAGACGTGTCCTCACGGGCCAGACAAGTTTTGACAGTGATGGTTTTTAAATTGGTGTGCAGACACACCTGTGACCCCGCCTCCTCCTCTGTACAGGTGATCCGAGGCAGCACGGTCTCCCCTGTTTTCGGGACTTTTGGCTACTCCCTTTCTGCAGGCGGGGATGTTGATAGGAACTATTACCCGGACCTGCTGGTTGGTTCTCTCGATGATACCGTTGTTCTGTTCAGGTACCAACTTCTGCGCTAAATAGTGCTCATCTAAAGTACATTTTGAAGTCCTCAAAGTACTGAACATTAGCACTTACTGCTAATTAAGAGCTCAAGAATAACTAAATTTATGCATTTATTAATGGACTGATATGTTGATCCTCAGGAGTCGACCGGTCATCCATTTAAATAAAACACTCAAAGTTTCTCCGACCATCGTGGACCCGAACAGCTGTGACTTCTGGTGAGATTCAAAGCTACCATCAGCTAACATGCTCACAGACCCTCAGTACGGAGGTGTTTTCACACGATAACATGCTAACAGCCCGACTCTCTCAGTATACAGGTGGAAGTGTGTTTCTTCTACATGTTCAACAGGGGAGAGAAGAGCGACAGAGACAACATCAGTGAGTCAAAGACAAAAAAATTTACCCACATATTAAATCTGATCATGCTAACTTCTGCGAAGGTTGGAAGGCTGGGCTGGAAGGTTTGGCTCTGTGGAGGAGAGCATACGAGTGGCCAAAACAGGACTGCAGGGAGATGTCCGTGAAGGATAGCTGAGCCAAATTAAACCAGGAATAATAATAATGGATTGGATTTATATAGCGCTTTTCAAGGCACCCAAAGCGCTTTACAATGCCACTATTCATTCACTCTCACATTCACACACTGGTGGAGGCAGCTACAGTTGTAGCCACAGCTGCCCTGGGGCAGACTGACAGAAGCGAGGCTGCCATATCGCGCCATCGGCCCCTCTGGCCAACACCAGTAGGCAAGTAGGGTAAAGTGTCTTGCCCAAGGACACAACGACCAGGACAGAGAGCCCAGGGATCGAACCAGCGACCTTCCGGTTACAGATGCGATTCCCAACCCCCTGAGCCACGGTCGCCCTAAAGGAAGTATTGTTCAGACGCGGTAGTACACCTGTAACATGCTATGTCTACCTGGAAGGTTCAGAATCAGTCCCGTTTCATTAGTTTTTGATGGCGTTTGATGCAAGAGTTGGACAAGTGTGGTTGTCCCTTATTAATTCAAATTTTATTTGTCACGTACACAGTCATACACAGTACGATATGCAGTGAAATGCTTGGACAACTGCTCGTGACCTAAAGAAAACAAAAAGAAAAGGCTATGAATAAGATAGGAAATAAATATGAAAAATTAAAAAGGGTAAATTTAACTAGGAAGGAATAAAATATAAATTAAGGTTAAAAATGAAATAACTGTACAACACAAATTAGAATGAAGGGTAAATTTAACTGGGAGAATAAGATAAAATATATAAATTAAAGTTGAAAATAAAATAACTGTACAACAAAATACACAATATAGAACTATATAAGAATGTATGAAGAAATATAAATAAATATATACACAATAACAGCAGCTGTACAAGTATTAACCGGAAATGAAGAATATAGTGACCAGTGTTGTGCAAAAACAAAGTCCAGAAAGTCCAGTGTGTGTGTAAGAACCATATGTGTGGGTCAGTACTGTGTGGTGGTGTGATTGAGAGACCGTATCGCCTGCGGGAAGAAGCTCCTCCTCAGTCTCTCTGTGTTGGTCTTCAGGGAGCGGAATCGCTTTCCTGACCTCAGCAGAGAGAACAGTCTGTTGTTGGGATGGCTGAGGTCCTTCACCATCTTCCTGGCCTTGGTCCAGCACCGCCTGCTGTAGATTGAGTGCAGGTCAGGGAGCTCAGAGCGGATGGTGTGCTCAGCTGATCGCACAATTTACATATTTTTCCTGTTTGCTTTCCTGCTTCGATGCCCATAGCTGCGGGCTTCCTTCAGTTTTAGCTTAAGGGTGCATTACCCCAACCTTCTGGCTGTAGTTGCTCATTATATCCCACCAGGTGCCCGTGTGCCAGTAAAATCAGTCATAAACTGTTATCTATCAAAGTAAATCATGACCATTCCCAGTTTTCCCAGAGTTTGGCTGTTGAAAGATGAAGTCATGTGACTCATCCAAAGTTCACGTCCCTATGGCCTGCTGCAAGAGGACGTGCTGCCTTCAAAGCTGAGCTCACGGCTGGATTAACCTCCAACAGGTGGACTCTCACTGTCCATCTCACATCACTCTCAGCACCAGCAGACAGAAACTACGCAGCAGGATTTTATCAGGCAGTTGAGCGAGATGGTGGAGTGTCAGCCCACCAACGTGTAACCATGGAAACAGCCCGTAGTGGTTTCTGACCTGTAGACACACACCTGGGTCAGGTGACCTGAGGTAACACCTCAGGAGAGTCTAAGCGAGCACAGCAATCGACCACACTGCCACTAACAAGAGGTTACAGGCTGGACTTGCTAATGACATCAGCTTCCTGTGCGTGCGTGCGTGCGTGCGTGTGTGTGTGTGTGCGCGTGCGCGCGTGTGTGTGTGTGCGCGCGTGTGTGTGTCCTTATTGTGTCTCGTTAACTTGACCAATCAGAGCTGAGGCCACACTGTTGCTATAACACGCCTGTACATACACGCACAGATGACATCATGCCGTGTCCTTGTGTGTCCTCTTGTCCCCTGAGTGTTTCTCTGAATGATAAATCACATTACAGAAACTGATATTATTACATCTGAGACTCTCGCTCTCTCCGTGTGTGTGTGTCTGTGTTTGCTGGTTGTGTTAATTTGACCAATCAGAGACAAGGTTACCCTCACTGTGTCTCTGGACCCGAGCGTCTTCTGTCTCACAGAGAAGCTGATAACTGTTAACATGTCGAATACACACAGGAAGAGAAGACCAGAGTCCATTCAAGTATTGGCTAATTTAGCATTGGTGTGCAAATATAAATATATTGATAAACTATTGATAAACCCCAGCATAAAAAGAGTACTTCCTCTGTCATCGCAGGTCACACCAACCAAAACTGAAAATAATTTCAAATTAATAAAAAGATTTTTTCCCTGCAAGTTGATCTCCTCTAAAGTCGTCCTGTTCCATTACAGAAGCATCGTGAGGCTTCAGCCAACTATCAGTAATACATCCGATACCTTTTCTGCTATAATTAAACACCAACTCAAACCCCAAACTGTAGTATTGGCAGAAAAATCAGTGTGATGGCAGTAATCCAGAGTATCTGTCAATCCCGAGTGAGAAGCATCCACCTTTATTTACTCTGGAGGAGGCAGTAGAAGTTTGTGAATGGAGTCTGATACGAGTTAGTGAGTCAGAGATGCTCACTTCTGACTGATGATGGGCACATGTGTAAAACCCCAACATTAGTCAGAAGGGAGTTGTTCCTCCCAGCCACTCTGCTAAAATAATAATAATACATCAACTATACATTTATGAGAATGCATCAGTTTCTGTGTAATAACACTATTTTTGTCTGTATGTATGTTTATGAATACAGTATTCTTTTATTCTATTAAATAATAATGATGGATTGGATTTATATAGCGCTTTTCAAGGCACCCAAAGCGCTTTACAATGCCACTATTCATTCACTCTCACATTCACACACTGGTGGAGGCAGCTACAGTTGTAGCCACAGCTGCCCTGGGGCAGACTGACAGAAGCGAGGCTGCCATATCGCGCCATCGGCCCCTCTGGCCAACACCAGTAGGCAAGTAGGGTAAATTGTCTTGCCCAGGGACACAACGACCAGGACAGAGAGCCCAGGGATCGAACCGGCGACCTTCCGGTCACAGATGCGATTCCCTAACCCCCTGAGCCACGGTCGCCCTAAAGGAAGTATTGTTCAGACGCGGTAGTACACCTGTAACATGCTATGTCTACCTGGAAGGTTCAGAATCAGTCCCGTTTCATTAGTTTTTGATGGCGTTTGATGCAAGAGTTGGACAAGTGTGGTTGTCCCTGTATTTAATTCAAATT
>NW_024583167.1:68841-75953 GCF_018398535.1 Haplochromis burtoni | reverse complement strand
GGGAACTCAGAACTGGATTGAAAGAGGATGCCAATGTTCACATTTTGGACAGAGAGGACAGATGGTTTGAAAGAGGAGTGAAAGAAGCATTTATGTCCACTGTGAGCGACCATCTTTGAACAGAGGCGGGGCTTACAACACCAACTGTCTGCCATCTATAATCCAGTTTTGAGTTCCCTTCCCAGACGCCTTAATGCCCACCCACATCCTGGACTCTATTGGTGTCTGTCACATGTCAGGGTTAAGGAACAACAAATAAATCACATCACAACCTGTGATTATCTTACGCCTGTGTGTTTTATATTTGAACCCTTATCTTTGTGTCACAGCCATCCTCTTCACACTGACAGCTGACATCACTAGTGTCAAGCCCCGCCTCAATTTTCGTGACAACGGGCAGAGCGTGTACTCTGATTACCTGTCGATGCCGCTGGAGGAGTGCAGGACGCTGAGAGTGGGACTGCAGGTGAGACAAACACAGGCATAGCACCCCCTACAGGCTGCTGAAATCTGACAAGCACGTCCACTGACACAAAACATTTAGTGTCGATGTGAGCGGCGAGTGTCGGAGCTGTGTCACGGTTTATTTAAGACTAGCTCACTCTGAGAATCGTCCCAAACCAGCACACCACATAACGAGAGCAAAGACCAAACGTGGTCCTCCAGTTCTGCATGAAAAAACTTAAATTATATTTTTTCCTTTAATTAGAGTCAGATGAAGGAAGTTCTGCTGTGTGAGATATAATGAACTGATTCTGATGATCAAAGTCATGATGACTTTCTGCCGCCATGTTATTCATGCGGCTGCTGACAGACTCCACATCCTGCTTCTCAGCCACAGCTCAACAGGAAAACCACAGCGAGCATCTGAGGTGGTGTGTAGGCAGGTGAAATCTCTGCAGGTCGAAGCAAAAGTCACGTTCGTTCATGTCTTCGGTTTGTGTTTCTGATCGCGTTCGCTCGGCTCTCGTCCTGTTTTCACTCTGTGATTCTGTTTCAGTCTGTCAGCGAGCCTGCTGTTTCTCATGCTTTCAGTCCACTGACTCGTGTTTACTTCACATTCCTGCTGATCACCACCTGCTTTCAGCCTGATTTCCTCAGCTCCAAGTGGCCAGTTCACATCAGTCCGGCTGGACAGATCCTGCAAAGAAGCTCCTGCAGTCCACGTCATGTTGGCACTGAGCTGATGTTCAGTTTCTGTGTTCTTATGTTCTGAAGAGTGTAATCAGAGACAAAGTGGAGCCTCTGGTGTTCTCCTTGAATGCCTCCTTGTACGAGAAGTTTCCCAAGAAAAAAAAGAACGTGCAGGACCTGAAACGCCTCCCGGTGCTGAGTGAGACCCCCCAACCCATCAGAACCCAGGTCAGAACCCATCAGAACCTTTTTATAGAAAAGCCAAACTCTGCTGGTCTGACCGATGCTGTCCTTGTCCCTCAGATCCACATCCAGAAGGACTGTGGTTCTGATAACCGCTGCCACAGCAACCTGCAGATGACAGCTCGGTTCACCGATGAGAGCCAGAAAGCTTTCCCCGAGTGAGTGAACAGAACACACACTGCTCAGCCCAGAGTCCAAAAAAGATGGTTGGACAGAAACACTCAGCAGGAAGCATGAGGTCATGTGATAAGAAGCCAATTTAAAGGCATGATGAAGCAGATAAGAAGCTCTGTACTTCACTGGGGTTAAAATCTTTGTTATTATTTATCATTATTTATTATCTCATTTATATTTGTATACCCAGAAATCCACTACACTTGAAAAAGAAAATGAAGCAACTACACGTCTGAGACTAATCATTGTTACAGCTGTACACTCCATGATTCAGCAGCTTCAGACCCTCCTTTAGCAGCAATAAGTTGTTGTGATTGATTTGACCAAACAGCATGTTATTAATTTGCATGAATTTGTTGTCGTTGATGGTGGAGCCAATGAGAATCCATAAGGAATAGAATTGATAAGTGATATCAATAATGAAATCGAAATCGCTAAATTCTTATCAGTTCCCATACCTGGGCGCACCATGTGAACATCAGTTTCTATCATCGAGTGTTGTCTTGTGACTACACTCGATGCTCCAGTGGATACATCTCTGTGGAGCGAATCACTGGAAGCCCCGCTGTTTCCTCCTCCTCAGAGTCAGCATTAAACAGCCTCACTCACCCCGGGTCACCACTGACGATGTCAGTAATGTCAGTAACGGTCATTGGTGCATCCCAACACAAACCCAGGCAGTATTCTTTTATTTTATTAAATAACTTAAAAAATGACTGACTGAAGCTTTAAATATCCATCTTCTACAGTATATCAGCTAACGCTAATGCTGAGTTATTTTCATTTGAATGATATGAAATTGTGTCCAGTGTCACAGCGCTGCCACGGGTTTCTAACACTTCAGTCTGGCACTACCACCATCTCTGCCAGTGCCCCCTCTCCTGGATGGGTCAGGGGACTGACATTGTCCTGCTGGGCAGTTGAGGGCCACTGTAACATGTGTTAGTGTTTCACAGTGTTTTAATTACAAGGTGCCTTTCAGGCAGATATGCCGACTAGCTCAGAATTTTCCTTTTACCACCACCTAACTAACTGTTAGGTACTGAGATATACTGAAAAACAAAATTCAAATATTTCACTTTTAACAGAAACTGTACAAACATTAAGAATAAACAATAACAGACAAAAGAACAGAAGACTGGCTTAGAGTCTGTGAGTTACAACATGGTTAGAGTCTGTCAGGTGATTATTAACTAAGACAGCTGCTGAGGTTCGGCCGATGTTTGTGTTCTTGTGTGTTTTAAGGCTTGAGGGTACTCAGGTGATGTACTTCAACTCCACCATCAAGAGGCTGTTTCTGGAGGTTAACATCAGCAATACACCATCAACAGGTCAACCAGCAGAGGATGCTCACAACACCATTCTGAGCATCAGCATCCCACCATCACTTATCTACTCTGGAGTAGAGACAAAGGTAGGGCAGAGCTCAGACCATCTAAAGTGGAACACCACGGTGACTTTCTTAGAGCAGCTGTAGGTATTACAGGTACTGCACTGCAGTGGTTTGTATCATATCTATCTAATAGACTCCAGTTTGTGCATGTAAATGGAGAGTCCTCTTCACACACTGAGGTTAATTATGGAGTTCCACAGGGTTCAGTGCTAGGACCAATTCTGTTTACATTATACATGCTTCCCTTAGGCAGCATCATTAGAAGACATAGCATACATTTACACTGCTATGCTGATGACACCCAGCTCTATCTGTCCATGAAGCCAGATAACACACACCAATGAGTTAAACTGCAGGAATGTCTTAAAGACATAAAGACCTGGATGGCCGCTAACTTTCTGCTTCTTAATTCAGATCAAACTGAGGTTATTGTACTCGGCCCTGAAAAGCTTAGAAATATGGTATCTAAGCAGATTCTTACTCTGGATGGCATTCTTCCTTAATTCAGATCAAACTGAGGTTATTGTACTCGGCCCTGAAAATCTTAGAAATATGGTATCTAACCAGATTCTTACCCTGGATGGCATTACCTTGGCCTCCAGTAACACTGTGAGGAACCTTGGAGTCATTTTTGACCAGGACATGTCCTTCAACGCACATATTAAACAAATATGTAAGACTGCTTTCTTCCATTTGTGCAACATCTCTAAAGTTAGAAATATCCTGTCTCAGAGTGACGCTGAAAAACTAGTTCATGCATTTATTACTTCCAGGCTGGACGACTGTAATTCATTATTATCAGGAAGTCCTAAAAACTCCCTGAAAAGCCTTCAGCTGATCCAAAATGCTGCAGCAAGAGTCCTGACAGGGACTAGAAAGAGAGAGCAGATTTCTCCTGTTTTGGCTTCCTGTTAAATCCAGAATTCAAAATCCTGCTCCTCACATACAAGGTCTTAAATAATCAGGCCCCATCTTATCTTAATGACCTTGTAGTACCATATCACCCCTTTTTCTTTGTGTTTCAGGGTGATGCCTCGGCAGTGGTGGAGTGCTCTGTGGAGGGGACCTCTCTTCAGTGTGAGCTCGGGAACCCTTTCAGAAGCAACAACAAGGTAGGGAATATCACTGCTGACCCAGGGCACTAGCATTGCTGCTGTCTGTACTACAGTAACTCTGCTGAGCTCTTTCTGATGTATTGTCTCTTCCTGTGTTTCAGGTTCAGGTTCTGATCAAATTTCAGCCATCTGAGATCAGTTTGGACACACGCGAGATCCAGTCTGTGCTGCAGCTATCCACGTACGGCCTTCACCACACGCCGCTTTCTCTGTGTTTGTTGGAGGTTACTGAGTGGCATTTCTGTGTGTCTTCAGGCTCAGTGAACAGCCGGATCTGTCCCCGATCTCCGTCTTCATGGTGGTGGAGTATTTGCTGCAGGCATCACTCAGTTTGTAAGTACAGATCAGGTGCACATCAGGTGGCCCGTCTGAGCTTTAAGCTCACAGCCAGGGAGGACGAAGAATCTGAGTTACGACTCTTTGTTGTGAAATGAATCCAGACTGACAAGGACAGTAACCCTGCCCCAATGTGAGCCGACACAGAACAAACCGAAGCACAGTGGAAACGTTGACCTCAGCTCACAGCGTCAAAATTAATAAAAAAAATGATGAACATCAGCACATAGATAACAGACAGTATCAATAAACACATGCCTTACATCCATGTAAATGCTGAATAGACTGGTTCTATACTCAAAGTGCTTTATTTAACTTGCATCATTCATGCAAACACTTGAGTGTGCTCTAGCTCACATTCACACATATTCATATTCAGATGGAGCATCTTCAGAGCAAGTTGATGATGATGAAGCCTTTGTTTGTCACTTGCATTTCCCGCAGTGAAATTGGACTCCTTGTACATACATTACACAATGGGGATGGTACCTTGCTCAGGTGTACCTGAGGGTAGCTGTTCGGTAGATTCAAACTCCCAGCCTTCCGGTCACGGGGCGACCACGCTACCTACTGAGCTATCCCTATGCCTTCACACCGTAACACCGTGAAAAGACATGACAAGCAATAGGGGTGGGTAAATAGGGTAAGAGTGACCCGGTGTAGACGGCAGCATCTCTGCCCTGGTCCAGTTGTGTCTGCGTGTGTGTTCAACAGAGAGTGTCCTCTAGCCGACGCAGGTGGCCTTGAAGGGCAGCGAGTCATTAAGTTGGAGTTAGTATCTTGCCCAAGGCAGTCAGGGATCAAACCACTAACCTTCCAGTTAGTAGGTGACCTATCTTGTGAGCTACAGACACCCTGTACTTATATGGTTAATGGGGGACAAGGAAGTGAGGCAGGTATGAAGAGGATGAAGAGTGCAACACACTGCACTCGGGAGTGCTGGACAGGTGAAAAGAAGGGCCACAGTGGTCCACAGAAACGCTCAAACACGGAGCCACACTTCTGAGTATTTTAAATGGAAAAGGCGTGGTAACCTTTCATCTGGTACCTCGACAGAATTTCAACGTCAGGCCCCGCCTCCTTCAGTGGTCATGTGATCGGTGAGGTGGCAATGAAGAAGACAGAGGACATCGGCAGCCTGCTGGTCTTGACCTTCCAGGTTAGTCTGAAAACATTTACAGTTCTGCGTGACCCTCACCAGGTCAGGTGTGAACGGTATTCTCCATCAGGTGCATGTCCAGGGAAAGCCGCTGAGCCACCTGGGCACCCTGGAGGTGGAGTTTGATTGGCCGATGGAAGCCACCAATGGGAAGTGGCTGCTGTACCTCACAGAGATCCAAATAAACGGTACTTCAGAGCCTCGCTGCTCTCCACCCGGCAACATCATTAATCCTCTCAACCTCACGGTAACCACAGCAACATCAGCCTCATACACTCCTTTCAAAATAAAAGTCGTTCTTCTTTAGAATAAAGGCCAATTAAAACTGAACTGTTTACCGAATATTTTAAACTTGTCTCTGAAAGTTAGCCTGTCTTCCTGTTGGTTCAGCTGTCAAAAGAGGACAAGAAGAAGATGAAGAGGAATCTGGATGAAGTAAACGAGGAAGAGGAGCAGACTGACAGAACTCCAACTGTCCTCCATCTTCAGAGAAAGAAGAAGCGCTACAGTCTGGTACAGACACAAGCACAGGGACACACTGTTTCTACAAGCTTGTTGACAATCTTGGAGGACAGGACAGTTTTAAATGTGGGGACATTTAGGAGAGAGGACAATTTGAGGAACATTTTGACATGTTTTAGAAAACTGAGGGCTTCTGAAGAACATGAGGACATTTTTATGAGGACGTCCACAGTTGTGTTTCAAAGTAACCACAGTAAACCGTGTTGCAGGACTGTGTCCGCGGAGCGAGGTGTGTGAAGTTCGTCTGTCCTCTCATCAGCATGAACAACTCGGCGACTCTGACCATCAAAGCCCGACTGTGGAACTCCACCATGATCGAGGTAAAAGGGCAGCCCCAGTCTTATACCCTCATTTAATGCTCACTTTCATTCTTCTGGTTCACTTCCTGCCAGTTTAAAATGCAAGCATGCAAACATTTACCAGCTAAAGAAGCAAACGGAGACCAATGTTGGTCAAGTTACTTGAAAAAAGTAATCAGTAACTAATTACTGATTACTTCCCCAAAAAAGCAATCCCATTAGTTTACTGATTACTTATTTTCAAAAGTAATTAATTACTTAGTTACTTTTTAAAAACATGATTTACAACCTGAACAGGTGATAAAGCGATAGATCTTTCAGCCCAATTCTACTTTTTCTGCATAATTTCTTCTTCCGGCGCCCCCCGTGTGCGGCAGCCTGTTACAGCAGCTCTTCTCATTCTGAGTTTCTTTCTTTCTTATCTTTTCTTCTCGTAATTTTTTATAACTAACGTATCAGTAATTAGACTCTGCAACCATGTTCTACCGTTTTGTGCTAGTTCTGGTCGTTTTTCTTAGTTTATTTCTACTTTTTTCACGCGTGTCTGGGGACCCAGAGCAGGGATCCTTTGTTTACAGTAAGGATCAGCTGTTAGCGCTGCGTCCCGCAGCGGTACTGCCGACGGATAGACCCGACATTCCCAGCGAGCTGAGGAGGAAAAGACGGGGGTGTCGTGCTGGGAAGGAGCGCCGTCGCCCGAGAAGGAGACGTTATCGACCATCTCTTCCTTCTGTAAT